>NC_080572.1:76887148-77194648 GCF_030247185.1 Malaya genurostris
AGTACCAACCTTCAAAAGATACGTGTATAAATTTGACAGCTGTCTGATTATTAGTTTGTGAGATATTGCATTTTGAGTGAAGCTACCTTTGTTATTGTGAAAAAAATGGAAAAAAAGGAATTTCGTGTGTTGATGAAACACTACTTTTTGATGAAAAAAAGTGCCGCCGATACCAAAAAATGGCTTGATGAGTGTTATCCAGACTCTGCACCGGGCGAAGCAACAATTCGTAAGTGGTTTGCAATATTTCGTACTGGTCATATGAGCACCGAAGACGATGAACGCAGTGGACGTCCAAAAGAGGCTGTTACCGATGAAAACGTGAAAAAATCCACAAAATGATTTTCAATGACCGTAAAGTGAAGTTGATCGAGATAGCTGACACCCTAAGAATATCAAAGGAACGTGTTGGACATATTATTCACGAATATTTGGATATGAGAAAGCTTTGTGCAAAATGGGTGCCGCGTGAGCTCACAATCGATCAAAAACAACAACGAATTGATGATTCTGAGCAGTGTTTGGAGCTGTTATATCGAAATAAAACCGATTTTTTTCGTCGATATATAACAATGGACGAAACATGGCTCCATCACTTCACTCCGGAGTCCAATCGACAGTCAGCTGAGTTGACTGCACGCGATGAACCGAACCCAAAGCGTGGAAAGACTCAACAATCGGCCGGTAAGGTTATGGCGTCTGTATTTTGGGATTCGCATGGTATAATTTTCATCGACTACCTTGAAAAGGGAAAAACCATCAACAGTGACTATTATATAGCGTTATTAGAGCGTTTGAAGGACGAAATTTAAAAAAAACGGCCTCATTTGACGAAGAAAAAAGTTTTGTTTCATCAAGACAATGCACCGTGTCACAAGTTGATGAAAACCATGCTGAAATTGAACGAATTGGGCTTCGAATTGCTCCCTCATCCACCGTATTCTCCAGATTTGGCCCCCAGTGACTTTTTCCTGTTCTCAGACCTCAAGAGAATGCTCGCTGGTAAAAAATTTAGAAGCAATGAAGAGGTAATCGCTGAAACTGAGGCCTATTTTGAGGCAAAGGACAAATCGTTTTACAAAAATGGTAGATTCTGGTTTATTGATATTCCTTGAAAACCCTACTAATATGGATGTTATTGGAACTAATTTAATGAGTACATGTCAGAAAATGATGTTTGAGGTGTTTCAAAAATCCAAAATGCCGACTTCCGATTTATTGATATTTTTTGAAAACCCTTACATTGTGGGTATTTTTCTAACAAGTTTGATGAGTGGATGTCGAAAAACGATGTTTGAGTTGATTCTGAACTCCAAGATGGCGACTTCCGGTTTATTGATATTCCTTGAAAACCCTTATAATTTGGGAATTTTTGGAATGGGTTTGTTGAGTAGATGTAGGAAGTCGTTCTGAAATCCAAAATGGCGGAATACTGTTATATTAAAACTGTTATATTTGAAGCGGCAGACGATTTTTTTTCTTTTTCTTGAATTGTTTGCCTTTCTCATATAGAAAGGTTATGCAATCGCTGTGAAAATGGACTTTTGATCCGAGGCCTGAAGGGCCGAGTGTCACCTACCATTCGACTCAGTTCGTCGACTACGCAAAATGTTTGTGTGTATGTAACGTTTTTTGCACTAGCTTGTCTCGGAGATAGCTGGACCGATTTTCACAAACTTAGGTTCAAATTAAAGGTCTTGTACAAAATTCCTGAATACTATTTGGATCCGACTTCTAGTTCCGAAATTGCGAAATTTTTATATGCCCAAAAATGTGAAAATATTGTCCCTCACTTTTATCGGAGATGGCTGAACCGATTTTTACAAACTTGGATTCAAATAAAAGGCCTTATGGTCTCACACAAAGTTTTTGAACATCATCTGTATCCGACATCCGGTTCCGGAATCACAGGGTGATACGCACCAATAATGTGAAAATAATCACCATCTTCACCTTCGTCGCCATCTTAGATTCATCTGAAAATTTTTAAGATGCCATGAGAATACCCCAATTTTCATTAGGATCAAACTTCTGGTTCCGGATGTAGGGTACTTAGTGTAAAATGTACTTATGAAAAAAAGAGCGAATGGTACTTCTAAACCACGCTCTGGAATTTCCCATGAACTTTACCTAATACACTTCAATCGAAGTGATGTAAACAATTTGAAAACTTTAGAAAAAGTACGTTTCATTTCCCACATTAAAATTCATTGGGAACATTATAAACGGCATAATCGTATTGCTAACTTAACGCAATGTCGTCGTTGCCAAGGCTTCGGTCATGGAACCAAAAATTGTCATATGGATATACGGTGTTTGAATTGTGGTAAATCGCATTCGAAAGACGTTTGTCCAATGAATGAAACCACTGATAAATTTTCATGTTCAAATTGCAATGAAAATCATAAATCCAATTATTTGAAATGTCCTGTCAAGGAAAAAATTTTAAACGCTCGTTCGCTTAGACAACAAGTCAAATCAACGACCTTAAATTTACAGAATATACCTGAAAATTCTTCTAAGGCACCTGCCAATTGTAAGTAGCGGCTTTCCCAACTACTCGGGTTCTAATTTGCCCGGCTGACCCTTGGTTACAGGGCGGCCTAGATACCACTACCAAATATTTCGGATTCCGTACCCAAACAAAAGATAAACAAAATGAATTATTAAATTTACCTTACTTCACTCTCCCTCGCCGTAGTGCCTGTTGCTGGTAGTTCCTGACGGGGTAGATCGGAACGATGACAGCTTTTGTCCTTTGCTTTTAGCCAGGAAGGTGAGCTTGGCTCCTTTGTTGGAACCTCCCTAGCGACGGTGGCGAAATAACGCCGGATCGGTTTACTCCCCGTAAACGATCCCAGAAGTCACCGCAGTAACTTCCCAGGGGAATCTGTTCGACCCTGCTTCGTTCTCCTTGGCTATTAGCTGTGAAGGAGAGCTCGGCTCATTCGACTGATCCTTCACAGCGAGAACGGACGGTTCAATGGCTCCTTTACACTTAGCCACTTGGCGAGCCAACACCGTACACTTTCACAAAAACCCACGAACCGGCACTTTTGACGGGTATTATTCTCCGTCACACACGCGCACTTCGCGAATTCGCTATTCTCGCGGAAAACAATCGCACTTCTCGTCAACGATGTCTGATCTTCTCTGTGGTTCTCCTTTTTCTTTCCTTCCGTTCGATGTCAACAAACCCCTCTTCCAACTGTCATCGCCCTTGCCCAGCATAAATCGGTAGTTTTTCAGCAAAGGGAGAGTTGCAACCTAACTAAGCCCTATGTTATTTATTTACAATTATTCTACAAAATTTTCTACACCTATCTAAACCTACAAAATCGTTCACACAACAAGAAATAAACAAAAATTACAGGAAAATGTGAACGAACATTGGAAACAGTGGTGAGTATGACAATGCGTAACATTACACACTGTGATGAATGTACACAAAATCATGTGATTCTCCCCCCAGTGCAAAATTGTTACCCTAATGGGTTACACAATTCGTCTTCTAACGAAAACAATTTATTGACAGGTAGATCGACCTCGTCATCATCTTCTTCTAATGTCAGTTATGCTGGTATATTAGGTAGAAATCTATCTCCTATTTCTTCTAATATAAATAATCAAAACACAGGACCGCCTTGCAGTTCTTCTTCTAACGAAAACAATTTATTAATAGGTAGACCGGCCAAATCATCTTCTTCTAATGGCAGTCTACCTACAAATGTAAAATTGAAAAGTAATCCACATTATGTGGTTCATCGATTCGACAGGTTTACTGGAATTGGTGGTGGAGTTGCCATTTTTGTCCAACGGCAAATTAAACATCGAATTTTACCTTCTTTCAATACTAAAGTTATTGAAAGCTTGGGAATCGAAGTTGAAACCATTCATGGAATTTATTTCATCGCTGGAGCATATTTGCCATTCCAATGCACCGGCGAACAATTAAATTTCTTTAAAGGCGATTTGCAAAAACTCACAAGATATCGATCGAAATTTTTCGTAATAGGGGACTTAAATGCTAAGCATGTCCAGTGGAATTGTAGGCAAAATAACAGTAATGGTAAAATACTTCATAATCAACTCTCAGCTGGTTACTTTACAGTTCTTCATCCCAGTAATCCTACTTGTTTCTCTTCCGTGAAAAACCCGTCTACAATTGATCTGGTTCTAACAGATCAAAGTCACATTTGTAGTGAACCGATTACTCATGCTGATTTTGACTCAGATCATCTTCCTGTAACATTCAGACTTTCCAACGAAGCTATAATTAATCCAATTAGTTCTATTTTCAACTATCATAGAGCTAATTGGTTGGATTACAGATCTCACATTGAAAATCATGTGGATCATGAAACTATTTTAGAAAATTCTGCGGACATCGACACAGCAATTGATAATTTGAATCATTATATTATCGAAGCTAGAAATCTTTCAGTTCCCAAAGCTCAAACTAAATTAAATTCTCCTATCATCGATGACAATCTTCAACTGCTCATTCGGTTGAAGAATGTTCGTCGACGACAATATCAACGTTCTCGTGATCCTGCTATGAAAAACATAGTTAAGGATTTACAAAAAGAAATTAAACATAGATTTACTCTTTTGCGAAATGAAAATTTCGCTAAAGAAGTTGAACAAATTAAACCATATTCTAAACCTTTCTGGAAACTTTCTAAGGTTCTTAAGAAACCTCAGAAACCAATTCCTGCTCTCAAGGAAGGAAATCAAATACTTCTTACAAATGGTGAAAAAGCTCAAAAGCTAGCTCAGCAGTTCGAGAGTGTCCACAATTTTAATTTAAACGTTGTGAGTCCTATTGAAAATGAAGTCTCACTGAAGTATGATCATATTTCAACCCAAGTGTTATCACACGATGACATTATTGAGACGAATTTTGATGAAATTAAATCAATTATTAGGAAACTCAAAAACATGAAGGCTCCTGGTAATGATGGAATTTTTAATATTCTTATTAAAAATCTTCCCGATGTTGCCTTGAGACTCCTGGTTAAAATTTTCAACAAGTGTTTTTCATTAGCTTACTTCCCAAAAAGATGGAAAAACGCTAAAGTTATTCCTATCCTAAAACCTGATAAAAACCCAGCAGAAACATCAAGTTATCGCCCAATTAGCTTACTTTCTTCTATCAGTAAACTTTTTGAAAAAATTATCTTGTTAAGAATGATGACTCATATAAATGAGAATTCAATTTTTTTACCAGAGCAGTTTGGATTTCGTCATGAACATTCAACTACTCATCAACTTGTCAGAGTAACGAACATGATAAAATCAAATAAATCTTCTGGGTTATCCACTGGAGTTGCTCTTCTAGACATAGAAAAAGCATTCGACAGTGTTTGGCACAAAGGTTTAATAGCAAAAATGTCTGATTTCCAGTTTCCTATTTATTTGATAAAAATGATTCAAAATTATTTAACTGATCGTACTCTTCAGGTTAGCTATCAGAATTGTAAATCTGAATTGCTACCCGTACGAGCCGGTGTTCCGCAGGGCTCGAGTGTAGCTCCAATCTTGTATAATATTTTCACTTCTGATCTTCCAAATCTACCCGTTGGTTGTCAGAAATCGCTATTCTGTGACGACACAAGTCTGTTAGCCACAGGTAGAAATCTAAGAGTGATCTGCAGTCGCCTACAAAGAAGTTTAAATATTTTCAGTGATTATCTGTCAAAATGGAAAATTAAACCAAATGAAGCAAAAACGCAATTAATTATCTTTCCTCACAAGCCAAGAGCTTCTTTTCTAAAACCAAACAATAATCACATTCTCAAATTGAATGGCTTGGAATTGACAGGGTCTGATCAAGCTAAATACTTAGGTTTAACGTATGACAAAAAACTCACTTTCAAGGATCACATTGAAGGAATCCAGGCAAAGTGTAATAAATATATTAAATGTTTATATCCTCTTATAAACAGAAATTCTAAGCTCTGTCTAAAAAACAAATTGTTAATTTATAAACAAATTTTCAGACCAGCCATGCTTTATGCGGTACCAATTTGGTCAAGTTGTTGTTCCACCAGGAAGAAAACGCTTCAAAGGATTCAGAATAAAATTCTGAAAATGATTCTGAAGCGTCCTCCCTGGTTTAGTACAAATGAGTTACACAGACTCACAAATATAGAACCATTAGATGTAATGTCACATAATATTATAAGCAAATTCCGACAAAAATCGATGCAATCTTCAATTGAATCGATTCGCTCTCTGTATTAGTTAGTAAGTTAGTATATAAGTTTCTTTTCCCCATTACACAATACAAGTAGGTTTAGAATTTTCCCTACACAAAAATCTCAGAATTGCGGAAGCAAATGATGTCTTCATGGTAATAACCAAATCATATATATATATATATATATATATATATATATATATATATATATATATATATATATATATATATATATATATAACAGGGCTGAAAAGTCACCACTTGTGGCTGAACACCCAATTTAAATCTTAATAATTTAATTTTAACTCATATTCCAATAAATAGTTATTTAAAAAAAAATAAATAAAAAAAAAAAAAAAAATAGTGTAAAATGTAAATTTCAAGAGTAATTTTTTTTCATAAGCTACCTCATTATATTCGCTAGTGAATTTCTCTAGTTTGCAGATCATTAGAGTTTGTAACCAAGTAAACTATTGCTAGTCCCATAAATGTTTTACTGTATTTCATCCAAGTCCGACTAACGGTACATTCCTTTTTCAAAATTCAAATCGCCATAGAGAATCTTAAAAAATTTGTAGGTCTTATTAATGTATGGTTGAATGAACCGAATGTCCCTATGCCGATATCCAGCTTTCGGTTCCGACAGTAGCGACAATAATAATCAAATGTGATAAAATGGAGCTCACTGCACATTCTCACATATGATTGAATAGATTTTCAATAACATAAGTTCAAATGTACTATATCAATGTAGTAGTATTATGCAATAGAAATCTTGAATACTTTTCCAAAATTTCGGGGAATTTCTACTGTAATATAAAAAAGAAAATGAATAACAGGAAAAAGGCAGCAGTTTTTTTTTTAAATTATGTTCAAACATTGTGAAAAGCAACCAATTTTTGTCAAATGGATGTAGTCGAAAGTCGTACAAATAAGTGTTGTAGTTTTCACAAAGTTTGTCAAATTTTAAAATAAAAGTATTGAAAATATTCAACTCTTACGCTGTAAAAATCAACTCTTACACTAAACGTAAACCTCCATCTCAACACCTTCGGAAAATAATTTTCGGGCCATGATAAGAGCCACCCTACTACCATCTGTATCCAAAGAAGGCTTCTTCGACCCTTATCGTTTGCCCTGAAGACATCGCAGCTCTCAAGTATAAAGGCTAGGCCCAGAATATTTTTGTTCCTCTAAATTGTGGATTCGGACCACTGTGCAACGTCCTAGAAAAATCATGTCAGTTTTATTCGTATTCGCGTCATCCAGTCATTCGTATTCGCGTCATCGCGTCATCCCAAACACCTATATTCATCTTCATGCATGTGGAAAGCGAATCCGGTTTATTGAAACATTTCGGCTAGAGCTGTGGAACAAATATTCTAAACAGATATTTTACCAGCCTTGTTGAGTAAACTGTAAGCTTTTTATGTGGGGATTACGACAGCATTATTTTTTATAACTCATTTTGATTACAGAAGTTTCGACCTCTTGGGTCGAAAAAAAAACTTTCTGATTATATTTGCGGGGTTTGGGAATTGAACCGAGGTAGGCTGCGTAAAAGGTGATGGTCTTATCCATCACGCTATGCTCTCCCTTTGATACGACATAACTTTTACATATAATTAGCATAAAAAGCACGCGAAGCCTCAAATATTTACATAAAAACCGCATAAATTCCCTGTATCCTCTTCGGCATAAAAAAAAGAAAAGGTAAAAATATGTTTGATGCCAGATGTCTTAGAAATACTACACAGAATAAAATTATGAATTTTACAGGTGGCATAATTCTACAAACGATACAATTCATAACTACTTAATTTGTCAAATGACGCAATATTCCATTTGTACAAATTTTTACAGGCTCCGAGTGCAATTTGCACTCGGCTACCAAGTGCCGCTGTACGGATTTATATGTAGGGGAAGTTGTTCGGTTGTCGGTAGTGTTCGGTTGCCGGCACCGCACCGTAACTTTTGACAGAAAGCAGATAGCGTCATTCAGACAAATGTCATGTGTGTGTAATAGCAGCACGTTGTGTCCAATACCAAAACAAACAGACGCTTGTACTTTTTCTGCGCTTAAAACAAATTTTAATTGCGTGAAAATCAACACAAAAGCATCAATCGAAAAGGTGAGTGGATTGAATATTTATGAGGTTAAATCGATCTATTTCGTGATTGATTGAGCGACTAAAGACTTTCTACAGACTTTCGAAACTTCGATTGTTTGCAGACATTCGTCAGAAGTTACAGACTTTTGAAAATTGGCGCGATCTTTTCTTTTTCCTAGCTAAACTCATTATATTACCTGGCATCTCTGGTAATATGCAACACGTGGAAAACTTGACAGCTTCAACACATCTGTCATATAAGTAAAAACTTTGGTTCTCTGGTTCTGTTAGCCATGGCGACTTCAAACAAATCGTCCAAGTCAAGGAAAATTAACTTTAATGCACTGTTTAATGCCATTCAACGTTGCTTAGTGGATAAGAAGACAATAAATTCAACTGCAGCAACTTATTTAATCCCGAGAAGCCAGTGAAAGACCGACCAAATCAACACCAAAGGCGACACCATCCAAATCATCTCTTGGTCCAGGCACGTACCTAGAGGGGGGGCCGAAGGGGCCCGGGCCCCTCCCGAAATCGAAGTAAAGTAATTTCCATTTTGGGTTTTTTAACTTTTATTTCCGGAATCAGGAACAGAAATGAATTTTTTGGTTATCAACTAACAAGATGTGCTAATTAGAAGATTTTATCAACCAGTTTTAAATAGCCCGCTTCTTTATGCAATCGAATTTATTTTCGAGGCTCAAAAGTCGGGTTTCACAGTGATTACAATCAATGTCAAACTTAAAGGAAATGGTACTGGATGATCAGAAAGTATCATTATGATTAGTACTGAGCAAACATATCATAGTTTTAGCAAGATTCTGCGAATGAAAAAGATGTCCTGCCGCTGGATGTTGCACTTGCATACTCAGGATAAAAAAGATGAACGCGAGCACGCTTCAGAAGCATGTTCGCCTATGCTGATAATGATGGTGTCGGTTGGTTACTGTTGACTTACTCCATTATTATACGCCAGAGAACAGGACATTACCGATTTCGGTAATATAAGTATAAGTGTGAATTATTGAAGCGATTGAAAATCGGTGTGAGCTCTTAGAAATTTATGTGAGTTCCGTTTCGAAGTTTTTGAATGCTACTAAGAACATTTTTCTTTTGTTACATCATCACTCCCAATTAGGAATTTAAATTTTATACTCATCACCCTGTAAAATTTCAAATATATTCATGCATATATTCCCCTGAAAATCTCAAATATATTGAAAAATTTTAACTCGAAAAAAAGTACGCGAACTCCCAATTTTGTTTAAAGAATGAAACAAGGAATTGGTATAGCGAACAAAAAAAAAGATGGCGGAAATTTAAAAAATCGGTAAATTTTTACAAACGTCTACTAAAAACGTGATTTTCAAAAGTCTACAAAAAAGTCTGCAACTGAAACATGTCTACAGCTTATTTTATAAATCTGCTGATTTACAAACAAATCTGCAGGCATCTCTGATCCAGACACGGAAGTTGACTCGATGAAATTAAATAGGATCACGTGGGATTATAAGGCACTTCATTTGAATATAAATTTGTTAAAATCAGCTTGACCATATGTTCGACAAATAACCAACAAATTTTGCAAAACTAGAAGAGCTTACTGAATAGTTTCGAAATATTTGTTCCTTCTTACATCGTGACTTATAAGAACACACCATTGAAATTGAAGGTTTTAATACTCATCACTCAGCTTTTCCAGAACTAGAAGTCGAATTCGAACTATGGGACTAGGACTAGAAGAAATGTAAAAATCGATCCCTTCCCTTTGACACATAGAAATTTTCGCTTAAATCTCTCATTGTCCAATCCGAAATATGTGAGTACATATTCACTTAAAATGCAACATACTTGCACTCACTCTTCAATAAAAAATAAAACAAAAATACTAAATGCACAAGAATCATCACTTAGACGCATTATTTCTTATTTGTGGGCCCCTCCCGAAACAAAATCCTGGGTACGGGCCTGTCTTGGTCAATACGAAATTATCATCAGACAATGCAGACTTTGGTCCAGAACGCCTCCGAAAGGAATAAATTCCGTTTATTCTTTGAATAATTGTAGTCTTTACTTATATTTTACCATTTTTAGCGACATTTCTTGGGGTACCGGTAGCCGTACACCGTTTTTGAAATGGCCAAAATTTATCACTACTAAATTGATAAAAAAAAAAGTGTTTCAATCGATTGAATCAACTAAGTTTCTTATTCAGTTGTTAGCTAGGGACTTTAGCTTTCCATTGATGTATATATGTCCGCACAATGTGCACTTAGTCAGAAGTTATCAGCTTAAAAGAAAAGGGTTTCCGGTAACCGAACACTCTCCCCTATAAATTATTCATTGAGCAGATATGTGCTTCTGTGACTCAGTCGATTGGCTGGAGTGCTTTGTGATCTAATGTTTCTCGGTTCCGTTGTTGCTATGGATATTTTGTTTTTTTTTTATTTCATTCGATATCAAGCCATGTAAATTTCATTTTTCACTATTTTACTTGTTCTTGAATATAAATTTGTGTGAAATACAACGTTCCATTTATGTGCATCTTATAAGTGGTAAAATCACAAGACGTTTTCGAACTGTGTAGAATCATCCAAATGTGGTGAAAAACTTTTTCGAGATAATATCAGAACCTGACGTTTCATACATTTATACCACATCTTTCACACAACAAAATGTTTTTATTCGCCTAGTGGTGTGATGATGCCTTTCCCATAATGCTCATATTTTCATTAATGAAGGATGATTTTTTTAGGAGGTGCTTCAATATTGGTTTCCAGTGCATCGATCGCACTGGAAACCAATATTGAATAATAGTCCAAAGGCGTTAAATCACACGATCTAGACGGCTGATTGACGGACGCAAAACGTAAGATAAACTGTGCCCCGATGATGACTCTCAATTTGGTCATTGTTTCGCGTGTTGTGTGGGATGTGGCTCAACATTCCTCCCGTCGTTGCCTTTAAAGAAGTACGGGCCGATTTCACTACCGGCCCATAATCCACACCATACAGTGACTTTTTTGGGATGCATTGGTTGCTCTTGCAATGCTTCTGGCTGGTATTCCAGATGCGGCAATTTCAATACTTCTTAAAGAATCCATTTAACCAGATATGAGTTTCGTCGCTTAAAACAATTTTTCGAAAAAAAGTGGAGCTTCCTCCAATTTTGCCAGCGCCCATTCACCAAATGTTAAACGTTGTAAGTCGATTCGTGATTAAATTATAGACCAAACTGAACAAGTTCGACAATGACACAAGACACGATTCACGCGTGATCTGTCAAAAACATTGTTGCCAAAAGAATACCAGCAAAAAATCACCCTTTACAATCTGGAAAATGTGCTGGTGAAATGAAATAAATCTGTTAAATGCAATACTTTTATTGGCACTAGAACTTTTGAAACCACAGCCTCGGTATTACATTCCTGTAGTGGAATTTGACCTTCTGTTTCAACAGACTTCGCAGCCGATACCATTACATGGCTGGTGCTACGATTCTACTGGCACTACGAATCCTTCCAGGTCGGGGCTCGAACATACGACAACTGGTTTGTAAGACCAGTGCCCTATGCATTGAACCGCCAACCCGGGACAAAAAAAAAACAAAGAAATAGCATAATAAACTATGTTCAAACTAGAGTTTAACAGATGAGAGTGTTTTATGATTCACAAATTTACTAGTGTTTTCTCAACAGCATCTCCAACTAGATTTAAACGACTGTCAATGGTATTTATGCGCTTTCTCAATCAGAACTCATTGCTTACATCAATCAACTGTACATAAATTACCAGCACAAATATCATTAAACATAACTCACCTGGCTCGCGAAGTGTCGCTCTGATTGTACAGTTTGCCAACCCAGCAGGAGCATTCGCCGTAGTGCAACGTTTGACAGATTGGTGGTTTCGGATTCAACGATACAACCGTTTCCACCGACGGTATCGAAACCAAATTCACGAACGTCCGCGGCATATTATCGCGCAGGTACTGCAACGCTTTAATCATTCGTAGGCGATGCTTCAACGGTAGATCCTCCGGGTTCCGCATGGTGCACACAAACGAGCAGATATCGTTTCCACCGATGGAGATGGTAACCAGCTTCCAGTCACGCTTGAAATCCACACGTGGATCGGAGCGGATGCGCTTGACCAGAGAGCGGGCCATGAAGGGCATGTCGTATGACACGGCACCGATTTCGGCCATGTTGAACTGAGTCTCCCGATGAAACGGATACGAATCTCCGAGGGAGTAGCCAATGAGCTATAAATGTTGAAGAGCAGCATTAGGTAAAGAGTCATAAGACGTAATTTTAATCGTTTACATGAATTGGCTATAATGATTGTAACGGTGTTTTGATACAATAATACGGTTCGATACAAAGAAACCCAATCAAAATGCAATCCGAAGTGCCTGAAATGCACACCAGGAATATCAATTAGCATGATTACATCGTTAGCTCAGCACTTCATTTCACCAACGAATTTGGTAGCGAAACATAAACGGTAGTCACTGGCGAAGCACGATGATAAAATAATTGAAAAGCTGATCGTTTTGAAGCGTTCGAAAACAAAAACAAAAGAAAGCATTGCAGCCCGCCAACTGTTATGAAATTCTCTTTTCCCATTGATGAAAATGTTTATTTTATCATTGGTTCGCCTCCGACCGCGGACTGCCCAACCTTCGTTTGACTGACCTTCGGATTGAATTCCTTCAGTATGTTTGGCAGCGTCGTTACGTTGCGCCAGTTCCACTGGCCCCCGATGCTCCAGGCAAGGCCGCGATTTTCCATATACAGATCGACGAAGTTACTCGATGCGGCGCCACTGGCTGCCGTCAGAGAATCGCCCATCGCAGCGATGACATTGATGTCACCTGAAAAAATAAAATGAGCGTATGTTTAAGGTGCAACGGTTATAATTAGGTTATTCGGCGATGAAGGGTATATCGAGCAAGCATTCGACGGTGCTTTCATTTTCGATTGAATTCGTGTCCTATGCACATGACATTCCAATTTGTTTGTTCATTGTCACGTAATAAGATTTGTTGAGTTTGAATATTTGCATAAGACAAATTCTCAAAAACTTTATTATTTAGGGTAGATGTATTTAAAAATAAAGAAAGATAAAGTTTGAAATTATTTAGCAAGCAAAACAAAACTACGACATCTAGAATTATGTGGTGAACCGTAAAGTCAGGGAAACTAAATTACCATGCGGAACTTGACTTGACGGAACTAGAATACTGAAACGGGTTTGAAATTTTTTTTTAGTTTGTTTATTTGTTAAAATAATCCATCTGACAATTAAAAGTCTTAATGAATAACACAAAGTACAAACGACAAACTAATAAAAAGGATACACTTAAAAATTTCTGTGAGAACTTGTGCGTCGGTTCACCAAATTCAAAGATATGCTCAACTTTGGAAAATGCACGTATACATGCTGTCATTGGTTCATGTAGTCCGAAAGTTGTACGATGAAATCTTGGTTGAAGTAGACTCGTCGAGCGTAGAGATCACTGAGAAGCACGGAAGTCAAGGAGAGATAACAATTTTTTTTGAATCAATATATGGTTAATAATATGATTAATAAATTCTCGAAACAGTAATCCAACCGGCCAACACGATGGGTCCAGTGCCTTTGTTTTCATATCAGGATTCAGTACAATTTTATAGGACACAAATGCCAGATACATCCTTGCCTTTTGGTACAAACCATACCAAGTTGATTGGATCAGTCAAATCCAGGCAACGAGCGACGATTTTCAGGACGTCACTGTCCGAGACTAACGGGTTCAACCCTGAAAGGTACAAGCAGAACTTTTCCACAGAAGACACGGAAAGATCATTAGAATCGTTCTGACTGGTTCAATGGTCGGATGGGGCTTGAATGGTCGTTTCGTATACACGACGGCGTTTTAAGCTTCTAGGCCATGTGGGATTGTCGGGTTAAGGCCATTCGGGCTGGTTTACTGTTCCCGTTTTATTAATGATTTTATCGTTCAGGACAGCCACCGCATCCGAAAGTTGTTGTACTTGAGCGGTTAGCTCAGGTAACAAACTCTTCGAATTAGGTGGCTTACTGGAAGTTACTTGACGTTGATCATCAATATACACGCGAATGCTACGACCTTGAAACCCCTACCTGCATCTGGTGCATATCAGCATAATTTTGCCGAGAGCAAAAACTTCCTTCAAACCCCTAGTGTTGATGCCGCAGCAGGTTTGGTTGATATGCAAAAAGGCATTGCCAAAACCACATCGCATGGGCTCGAGATCATTGATCTCTTTTTGGCACTCGCCGCATTGTTTTTTGTCCATTGCGTCTCTCTTCAAATTCGTATCACACGCCGATGAATACCGAAGAACTCAACGAAGTCGATGAAGCTGCTGTCAGCGACGACAATGGCCCCCACACGGAAATGCTTCTAAAACGTCTAGCCAAAACGAATCACAGGTAACCGTTTCCAAACAAGACGTATTTACTAAATGAACTTTAAAAACGTCTAGCACGAAAAGAAAGGTGTATACAAAGTCAAACTTAACGAAACATGTTATAAAAAAAAGAAAACCGATAATGTCATCACTGTACTCAAGATTTTCATCCCAACAATTCTGATTTTATGTATCTGGATCTTTGTAAAATAGAATCCAATTAGTTTTGATAATTAAGAATGAAATGTGTATTTTACTATGTGTTCTTACAAGAAATAAAAAAAAACTAAAAGCTGCTTACCAAACATTTATGTTCTCAGTTAGTTAGATTGCGTATGTTCAACAGAAAATTTCAATACTTGTTCACTTAAATGTTGTTCTAAGTATTCACATACAGCCCACCTTTTGGATGGCAGTAAACTCTAGATGGTCAACAGGCGAATTCGTAACGTTGTGCTCCTTAACGTTTTCAAAAATTGTATTTGAGAATGGTTTAAGCAATTGAATTCTCAATGAATTCATGCATTTCCAAAAAAATGAATTTCCAGTAATTTTATCGGTTTCAAATGATTTTTACAGATAAAGGTATGCATAAGATGGTGAACTTTCCAATCGAGGTGTGATTTATAAAAAATAAAATTAAAGATAGCGCTTCAAACTTAATACAAATATGGTTAGGGTTACGGTTTATTGATATTCCTTGATAACTCTTAAAAAAAAACCTTGGTATTACATTCCTGTAGTGGAATTTGACTTCTGTTTCAACAGACTTCGCAGCCGATTCACAGTGTACAGAACCATTGCATGGCTGGTGCTATGATTCTACTGACACTACGAATCCATCCAGACCGGGGCTCGAACATACGACAACTGGTTTGTAAGACCAGTGCCCTATGCATTGAACCGCCAACCCGGGTTGAAAACTCTTACAATAAGGATATTTTCAGAACGGATTTGATGAGTAGATGTAGGAAAACGATGTTTGAGTTGGCTGTGAATTAAACCAAAGAACCACCTCAAACATCGTTTCCCGACATTTACTCATCAAACCTGTTCAAAAAATACCCACATTCTGATGCTTTGTAACGAATATCGATGAACCAGAGATTGCCATCTTGGATTTGAAACGACTTTAAACATCGTTTTTTGACATTGACTGATCAATCCCGTTCCGAAAATACTAATATTCTGATGGTTTTTAACGAATATCGATTGACCGGAAGTCGCCATATTTGATTTTGAAACGACTTAGAACATCCTTGCAAATTCTGATGCTTTTCGTTAAAAATTATCCATTATATTATACAGTATAGTTTTTTGGCGAAAAACAGTACATTTTTCGTAAGAATTAAAAAAATAATTATCAGATGACTTATTTTCATAATCTCAATAGATTTTCTTATTATTTCCTCATTTAAGGTATTTTTTAGTTGAATATAAACTAAATAAATGCACAAATTAATCACCAAACACTTTTTAGCGCAAAAATTCTATGATTTTTCTAAAGAAACGGATTCGTTTTTAGTGAAGACAATTGCCTGTTGTTTTATATCAAAAAAATTTAGCAAAATTGTTGACGCGCTTTGAACAATGAATAATGAAAAAACCTGTTTTAATCCACCTAGTGGTGTAATGATGCCTCTCTCATGTATAATATTGTTGTATTCTACTCAAAATTTTTCTCTTTGATTTTTGAAAGAAACCAAGAGATTGTTTGTTCATTAACTAGTAGAACATACAGAATGAAACAGTGTTTTGCTCGCATAGGTCATCCTTAATAAAACTAAGTGCGTTCACTATTATATGCACTTCCGGCACCGAAACCCGGCGGATGGTGTGCAATATTGAACACACTTTACCCTATAACTCCGGAACCAGAAGTCGGATCCGAAAATTCAGGAGTTCCGTATCAAACCATGGGACCTTCCATTTGAATCTAAGTGTGTCAAAATCGGTTCAGCCACCTCCAAGAAAGTGAGATTATTTGACACACACACACACACACACACACACACACACACACACACAAAAGTAAGCAGAAATTGGTATGTATTTTACATCAATATAAAAAAAGCAAGAAATTCCATTTTCAAAGCCATTTCTTGATGGGGGTCTGAGGCCTAAGTTAATTTTAGTAAAGGAGTCCATGACCCAAAATAGTTTTGGAACCCTTGCTCTAGATGGCCAACAAGTGGATTCGTAACGTTGTGCTCCTTAACTTTTTCAAAAACTTTATTTGAGAATTTTATTTAAGCAACTGAATTCTCAATAAGTCCATGCATTTCCAAGAAACGAATTTTCAAAAAAATTATGGACTTCAAATGATTTATACAAATAAAGGTATGCATAGAATAGTAAACCTTCCGATCGAGGTAAGATTTATAAAATATAAAATAAAAGTTAGCGCTTCAAACTTAGTACATATATGACCAGGGTTACAATATATACAGTTTTATCGTATTTTTTTTTAATAAGGAGTGTATCGAAAGTAAGCTATCCGCATACATTTGTGTTGTACGCATGTATTTGGCTGTTGGGAACTATAAATGCAGAAATCTATCGATCTGAGTGTCTCCAGAAGAGGTTGCTGCCTTTATATAAAAGTACACCTCCACTGTTTTGGCCGGATTTAGCGTCGGTTCTATATAGCCACTCTCAATTGGCTTGTGGAAAAGAGTATAAATTTGGTTGAGAAAAATATTAATCAACCAAATTGCCCCCAGCTTCGACCCATCGAACGTTACTGGGCAATCGTGAAGAGGGTCTTCAAGAAGACTGGTAAGGCAGTTGAGAACATGCAGGAGTTCACAAAAATTTGGGCTCAAGCGTCCAAAAAATGCGATGCAACACTTGTTCGGAACTAGATGAAGAGCGTTCGATCAAAAGTTCGAAAATTCGTGATGGAATAACTTAAATTTTATCCAGTTTTCATTATGCTCAAGTTTAACTTCGTACAATAAAGGATCAATTTTTAGTTTGAATATAATATTGTTTTTTATCAAAATTTGAAAGCAAAATTTGTGGATAGCTTATTTTCGATACACTCCTTAACAGGATTTTTCATAGTTAAGCCCGATAATAATACGTAGCAAAGTAATTACATTTTACCTTATATTATTACCATTTAAAAAGCAGATTCCGGAAAATGATGTTTGTGGTATTTTCGAAATTCAAAATGGCGGGGGTTCTGAATTCCAAGATGGCTACTTCCGGTTCATACACACCATGTTGTTCTTTCTCGTACAAAAAGTTATATACCAACCGATCAGCATGGATTTATGGCTGGATGATCCGTTAGTACAAATTTGTTCAATTTTACCTCGACCAGTTTTTCGCAGGTGGAGGAAAGGGTACTAATTGATGAAGTATACACCGATCTAAAAGCGGCATTTGATCGTATAGACCACCGAATTCTATTATGAAAACTGATGCGACTTGGTGCATCACACAAGTTCATTGAATGGTTGAGTTCCTATTTGTGTGGTAGAGTCCTACGTGTTCAATTGGGAACTTCAATTTCATCTCCGTTTACGAATAAATCAGGAGTTCCGCAAGGCAGTAATATGAGTTCCCTTCTGTTCGCACTGTTTTTCAACGATGCCACTTTGCTGCTTGTTTATGGATGCCATATGATCTACGCCGACGATTTGAAGCTGTATTTAGTAATTCGTAATTATGAGGAGTGCGTCCATCTTCAAGAACTGCTAGATGAATTTGTCGCGTGGTGTCGACGAAACCATCTTGTGATCAGCATTGACAAACAAGCATGTTGCTGTCGGCTGCTCGGCCATCCATGGAAGTTGACCATCAATGTCAACTTCCCTCTCTGAGCAGCCTAGATAGCCGTGTAGTGTCGGTAGCGGTTTCCCAACTGGCTAAGAATAACGCTACGGTCCACCTGTACCGGTGGTATAAGTCCACCAAACAGGTAAGCCGTGTGGCATCCGGCGGAATTATTTTTTTACCAAGAATTGATCCACTGGTTTCCTGTTCCATGTCGTAAAAGGCCACAAAAATAGGAACTCCTAAGCCAAGGTGTATTTCCGTGCCGATGGCTGAATGGCTACAGGAGGTTAAACAATGCAGTCGTGAACGGAATATCTTGGGGTGTTCCCTTACTGTGTTAAGCGAAGCTCTGGCACAGTGGACGACTTCTTTCTTCGCAACTCGTGGGATTTAAATGATAATAACATTTAAAAAAAATCCTTACATGGTTCGCTATAGGCGATTATAAGCCAATATATTTGGTTTCTTGTAGTTGTTGTACGGTTGGTGCTGGAGGTGGAATGTTCGTTACTCTAATTTATAATGGTTAGAGTGGCACAAATCAATCTTCAGCATAAACGTACAGCAACTATGAATCTATCCAGACTTCATCAAGAAGGTAAAGCTTCTATTGCTTTGGTTCAAGAACCATATTTCCAAAAGGGAAACTTCTACGTTGGAAAATTGTTAAACCCAGTCTTTGTTGCCTTCAACAAGATCGGTATGACAAATCCACGTGAAATGCCTCGAGCATGCATACTTGCAAATAGTGCTCTCGATGTTTCTCTCATATCGGAGCTCACAACTCGGGATATTTGTGCTGTCACAGTTAGTATGACTATTGATGGCATAGACAGGAAATATGTCTATTGTTCGGCATATTTACCGCATAACCAACCTTCGCCAAGCGATGACTTCAAAAAGGTTGTATCATACTGCTGCAAGAGTGATATACCGCTTGTAATCGGCAGTGACATAAATGCTCACCATATCATTTGGGGCAGCACAGATATAAATTCGAGAGGCTCTGATATGATGGAATTCGTGAGCAGTACAAACCTGCACATAGTCAATGCAGGAAACCGCCCAACTTTTGCGAGATCTGGAAGAGAGGAGGTTTTGGACGTAACTCTCTGCTCTGATAGAATTGCGCATGAGTTGGTGAATTGGCTCGTATCCGATGAGCTCGAACCTTCGTTGTCTGATCATAAGTACATATTCTTTGATCATTCAAACGTTAAATTTGATATTGTCACATATCGTAATCCCAAATCTACAAACTGGGACCTCTATGAAGAGGGCTTGGCGACTAGATTTTACGGGTACCAACCAACAATTGAAACCCCAATTGATTTGGAAAATGTTGTCGACGAGACAAATTCACTCATAGTTGCAGCATATGAAGAGGCTTGTCCACTTCGGATTGTGCGAGCTACTAGAGGAACTCCTTGGTGGAATGCTGAACTTGCTAGACTAAGGAAACTATGCAGAAGAGCTTGGAACCACCGACGCAGAGATGGGTCGGAGGCATTCGTGTTGGCTCGAAGGGCTTACAAAAATGCTCTTCGATCGTCTGAGCGAAGTGGTTGGAAAAGCCTCTGCACAAATGTCTCTAGTCTCAACGAGGCTAGCAGATTAAATAAGTTACTTTCGAAGTCTAAGGACTTTAATGTCAGTTTCTTAAGAACTTCAGATGGTGAACACTTGTCTGATGAAGGTGATGTACTTCACTATCTTTTTAACACTCACTTTCCAGGATGCATGGATCCATCACCGACAGCTCTTCCCGAGACTTTTTCAGGTAGTTACGATTCTTGGGCCCTTGCTCGAAGCGTTGTGACGATTGAATCGGTCAAATGGGCAGTTGAGAGTTTTGCTCCGTACAAATCTCCTGGAAAGGATGGAGTTTTCCCAGTGTTACTGCAGAAAGGGTATGAACATTTCAAACATGTTTTGAAGAAAATACTTACTTTTAGTCTTGCGACTGGATATATTCCAAGAGCCTGGCAGGAAATAATTGTCAAATTTATTCCCAAAGGCGGTCGCGACACTTATGAGGAAGCGAAGAGTTTCAGGCCTATCAGTCTTAGCTCATTTCTTCTTAAAACAGTGGAACGCATAGTCGATCACTATATCAGGAATGTTAGTCTGGGCGTGCAACCGCTACATGGAATGCAACATGCTTACCAGCGTGGAAAGTCCACTACAACCCTGTTACATGATGTTGTGTACAACATTGAAAAAGCTTTTTCACAAAAGCAATCTTGCTTGGGAGTTTTCCTAGATATTGAAGGTGCCTTTGATAACGTGTCTTTCAATTCAATTCTGGAAGCAGCCCGTGGTCATGGCATACCTTCAAGTATCACAAATTGGATACACGCAATGCTTAGCAATCGACTTCTTTGTTCATCGCTTCGGCAAGCAGAGATTAGAAAGCTGAGTGTCTGTGGGTGTCCTCAAGGTGGTGTACTATCCCCACTTTTATGGAACCTAGTCGCTGATGGTTTGTTAAGGAAACTTAACAACCTTGGATTTCCGACTTATGGTTTTGCCGACGATTATCATATATTGATGACCGGTATAAGCATTAACACTCTCTTTGATTTAATGCAGCAAGCCCTGCGATCTGTTGAACAATGGTGTTGTCAGGTTGGATTATCTGTAAATCCGGGCAAAACATCAATGGTGCTTTTCACTCATCGTAGGATAATCACAGGAGCTCGTCCGTTACAGTTCTTCGGTTCAGAGGTCACTGTGGTCGATCAAGTTAAATACGTCGGGGTTATTCTTGACTCAAAACTGAATTGGTCTGCTCACATTGACTTCAGGATTAAGAGAGCTTGTATGGCTTTCGGCCAATGCAGACGAGCTTTTGGAAAATCATGGGGACTCAAACCCAGATATATTCATTGGATCTACACAACTATTGTTAGACCAATTTTAGCATATGGTTGTCTTGTATGGTGGCAGAAAGGAGAAGTCGCGACAGTTCAGTCAAAGCTAAATCATCTCCAAAGGATGGTCCTAATGGCGATGACAGGAGCATTCACGACAACTCCTACTGCTGCTCTAGAGGCGCTACTGTGCATTAAACCACTACATGTGTTCCTAAAACAAGAAGCATTATCTTGTGCATACCGTCTTAAGGTTACAGGGCTTTGGAACAGTAACCCATTAGATTATGCTACCAGCCACACTCGCTTGTGGTCTCAAATGGTTACGTGGGATGAGTATTTACTCGCTCCTAGTGACCTAACTCTCACATGCAGTTTTCCTTTTAAAACATTCAATGTGAGCTATCCTCTTCGTTAGGAATGGTTGTCTGGTTGTCTGGAACGACAACTTGATGAACACATAGTTTGTTTTACGGACGGTTCTCTGTTGAATGGTCGTGCTGGTGCTGGTGTCTACTGTCGTGAAATGAGGCTGGAGCAGTCTCATTCACTTGGTAGATACTGTACTGTGTTCCAAGCAGAAATCTACGCAATTCTGTGTGGAGTACAATCGGCACTTCAGCAGAGGATCTGTGGTAAACGTATTTATTTTTGTTCCGACAGTCAGGCAGCCTTAAAAGCACTCAGTTCGAATGACTCACGGTCGAATCTAGTGATCGCATGTCGAACTCAAATTGAAGACCTCAGCATTTCAAATGCTGTTTACTTCTTATGGGTACCCGGCCATTCTGGTATTACTGGAAATGAATGGGCTGATGAGTTGGCTAGAGCTGGTGCAACGAATGATTTCGTTGGTCCTGAACCAGCTTTACCACTTTCAACTAGTTGGATAAATCACAAGATTCGTTCTTGGGCTGCATCCAAACATGCCAGCTACTGGCGCAGCTTGCAAACTTGCGCTCAGACAAAAGCATTTCTACCAGATTTAAATCTGAAAATGTCAAAGTGTCTACTGCATTTCTCCAAGCAACATTGCAGTATTCTGGTCAGAGCTCTGACTGGACATTGCAAACTCAATTATCACATGGCTACTATTCAACGTGCTGAGTATTATTCGTGTGATTTGTGTGAATGCGATTATGGTTCTTCATATCATCTGATATGTAACTGTCCCGCATTGACGCAGCTACGTATCCGGGTTTTTGGTTCTCCATACATGGTTGAGTCTGTGTATGCGGAGCTAAAATTGAAGGATATTCTCTCGTTTCTCACCCAATGTGGTAAGGAGCTATGAGCAGAAGGGTTCATCGTTCTTCCTGGAGTGAATGAATCCCTTCTGTATTCACCTTAAATAGGGTTTAGCAGATTGTTTGGCATTCTTTAGGGGGTGCCGAATTTACTTCTGCTCGTACATACTGCGAATCGTTCTGCATTCTTCCGGGAGTTCAGAATGGTGTCGCTTTTGTAAGATCTCTAAATCCTCTCGTGGGTTGGAGGTTTTATTAACAGCAGACTGTTCGGGACCTCGTAGAGGTTCAGAATTTACTTCTGCTTCCACTAAATGTGATCCTCAGCAGATTGTTCGGCATCCCTTAGGGGTGCAGAATTTACTTCTGCTTTTATGTGTTTTTGTGTCGTCAATTTTTCCCATCCTCCTAGTCCAACCCTTACCATTTCCTTTCAATCCTTCCCTCTTATAAAGGGTGATTTTTTAAGAGCTTGAGAACTTTTTTAAACAATAAAACGCATAAAATTTGCAAAATCTCATCGGTTCTTTATTTTAAACGTTAGATTGGTACATGACATTTACTTTTTGAAGATAATTTCATTTAAATGTTGACCGCGGCTGCGTCTTAGGTGGTCCATTCGGAAAATCCGCTTTTTTATCGACAAATTTTGTTCAGCGATGAGGCTCATTTCTGGTTGAATGGCTACGTAAATAAGCAAAATTGCCGCATTTGGAGTGAAGAGCAACCAGAAGCCGTTCAAGAACTGCCCATGCATCCCGAAAAATGCACTGTTTGGTGTGGTTTGTACGCTGGTGGAATCATTGGACCGTATTTTTTCAAAGATGCTGTTGGACGCAACGTTACAGTGAATGGCGATCGCTATCGTTCGATGCTAACAAACTTTTTGTTGCCAAAAATGGAAGAACTGAACTTGGTTGACATGTGGTTTCAACAAGATGGCGCTACATGCCACACAGCTCGCGATTCTATGGCCATTTTGAGGGAAAACTTCGGAGAACAATTCATCTCAAGAAATGGACCGGTAAGTTGGCCACCAAGATCATGCGATTTGACGCCTTTAGACTATTTTTTGTGGGGCTACGTCAAGTCTAAAGTCTACAGAAATAAGCCAGTAACTATTCCAGCTTTGGAAGACAACATTTCCGAAGAAATTCGGGCTATTCCGGCCGAAATGCTCGAAAAAGTTGCCCAAAATTGGACTTTCCGAATGGACCACCTAAGACGCAGCCGCGGTCAACATTTAAATGAAATTATCTTCAAAAAGTAAATGTCATGTACCAATCTAACGTTTAAAATAAAGAACCGATGAGATTTTGCAAATTTTATGCGTTTTATTGTTTAAAAAAGTTCTCAAGCTCTTAAAAAATCACCCTATATATCGGGAAAATGATGCTAAAAACAAATTGATGGCAAGGCACAAATCTCCAAATATCAAGGGGAACGTGCCATTTGAGCCAATTTGTTCTGATTCCTGATTCCTGATTCCAGCATTGACAAACAAGGATGGCTTTTGTCGTATCAAAGAACGCTCGCTAACAACTCTTCACACGATTCAATCAGTGCCATCAAAGAAATACGGATATCATGGCAACAACAAAAACCCGGCATGGCTAGAATAACATAGAATAGACACCAGTGCGAGAGCGAATTTCTCTCGATGACATTTCTGAGAATCAAAGGTTAACTCGTTGCTGTGGGGATTCTCTCTGAAGCAACAAACGGTCGCTTATTCTCGTTTCGCGATCCGATTCTATACAGGCAGTTGATAATTGCTCTAGAATCATTTTACTATTGCCGCTTATTCTAACTATGTGCATATAACCTTTGTATAAGTTGTGTCTATGAAAATGTATGTCAATCCTCTACACAAGGGTTTTGAAATATTGCAACCTAGTATAAGAATCATCAAGTAGAATCGTCGATTCGATTTTCTGCGATAATTGTTAACTTGCGATTCTCTCTTGGGAAATTCCACACAGCAACGATCATTATTACACTGAAAATTTTTGAGGGCCGTGAAATACTCAGAGTATGAAGTGGAGCGAAGAAATGTAGAAAAATTCTCTCACGGTTCATGCATTGAGAGACACGATTTCTCGTAGCATCTTCTACCGGATTGAAAATGTTGTATACAATATAGATAGCAACATAGGCGTTTCTGTCAAATGTTCGACAATCACCAACACTGTTGCCAAATGTCAAGTAATTACATTCCACCGAATACTTCGTCCATTATTCTTCGACTACAAATTTGATGGACAAACACTTACAAGAGTTGACCGTGTTAACGACCTTGGTGTTGTATTGGATGCAAAACTCACATTTAATCAGCATCGATCTGCTTTAATATCTAAGGCAACGAAACAAATCGGATTCGTAGCTAAAATCAGTAGAGATTTCCAGGATCCACATTGTTTGAAGGCGTTATACTGTTCCTTAGTGCGACCATTGCTGGAAAATGCCAGTTTGGTATGGAGTCCATATAAACTCGTTTGGAACTTGCGGATTGAGCGTGTTCAGAAAAGATTTATTCGGCTTGCGCTAAGAGACCATCCCTGGCGAAATCCCTTGGATCTGCCACCGTACCCTGATCGATGTCGCCTGTTAGGTCTTGACACCCTGGAACGACAAAGGAAGATTAAACAAGCTGCGTTTATGGCGAAGATTATCAACGGCGAAATCGACTCCCCAAAGATCCTGTCTCTCATAGCCTTCCGGGTTTCACAACGAACTCTACGATCAACAGGTTTGCTACAACAAAGATTCCATCGGACATCGTTTGGAGCCAACGAACCTATTGCAGCGGGTGTTCGAACTTTCTCCCTAGTTGAAAATTTATTCGATTCCAATTTCCGACATTGATTCATCAAACCCGTTCCGAAAATACCCATATTCTAATCTTTTGTAACGAATATCGATATACCAGAAGTCGCCATCTTGAATATTGAAGCGACTTAGAACATCCTTTTTCTGTAAATTGTGATGATTTCCGTTCCAAAATTATCCATTATGTTACAGATATCCAATAATACATATACATACACAGATAAGAATATTTTGTGAATTTACATTAATTTTCATGCACATATTTGGAGCAGGCAAATGGATGGAAAGTTACTTTACAATTCTTGATTTTTCGATGTACTTCGAACGCAAAACTAAGCGTTTTTTGAAACATACATTCATGTTTATTGACAAATCAATGCAGTCCAATGTAATTTTACATCAATCATGGTTTTAAATAAGATTCTCGATTCAACTGATGTCTACTTAATAGTACTATTGATTTACATGTCGTGTAAATTTAATTATTTTTTTCTGTGTAAGTTTTTCTACGTCATGATACGATTTACGAATCTCCATCTATTACGCAAATAGAAGTTTAATTATACCTACATATTGCTTCTTGCTTCCCTTTCATTTTCCATCAAGAAATGATTAAAACTTTCCGAAGAACTCATGAATCCCTCGGCCACGACTTAGAGATCTTTACCTTGCAGTTGCGTATCAAGTGATATAAAGATCCGTGGTTCTTCCCCATTGATACACGAATAATATTCCGCACGCTAGATGGTAACCATTTGGAAATTTAGTTGACAATTATTAGTCAGTGCCTTAACTATAATTTTACCATATTTGGACCCTGCCCAAGAAAGAATATTGAATTTTATCATGGTAAAGCCGTTCAGGGCCAACAAAATTTATTTCTGCTACTTTTCTAGCCAATTCATCAGCTCATTCATTCCCAGTAACGTCAGAATGCCAAATACCAATAATATGTTTTCAAAACTCAATAAACTTAGCAGTCGATTTTAGCTCGACAAGTGGATTACTACTGCAAGTAATCGTCAAATAATCGTTTAAGTGCACTGCTGCTGGGCTTGGCGAACAGAAATAAATTCCCTCGTCACAAATAACACTTGTTGGACAGTTCCCTACACTTCGCAGATAATCACAAAGATTTCTGCTTGAAATAGGGTGCAGAAACCATCAAATGAAGAAGATTGCCCTGATATCATTTCACGGCAATAGACACCAGCACTGTACAGTGATTTGGATCGATTATAACGTGAATTTATTTCGCTTGCTGCCAAACCGTTATTAAAGCGATACACATAGTTTCTTTGGAGAACTCATTCAAAACAATGTACCTCGTAATTAGATCACAATAAAAAACGTGCAAAGCCTACTATGATAAAAGTTCATTTCTACATTTTTTTTTCCTTTGAGAGATAGAAAACCGATGTCTTCTACAAAGCTTTGGAACTTTTAACGAGCGAAAACTTCACCGAAAAAACTATTTTTTTTCTTTTTGCGATATTTTCCTAACCAGAGACAATTTTTTTGTAGAAACAGACAATGAAAATTATAGAATGATAGTACTCAAGGGAGAGCAAGGATGTGAATATATAGAACGGAAAGGTGAGACGTGACAGGAAAGGTGAGGCAAGCAGAAATCTTCTAGTAACTTAACTTTTACCTTCTACCAGGGGGGTGGCACTTAGGCATCTGAACAATGCGAATCACCCAAGTCTCTGGTATGTCGGAAAGTAGTGATAAAGGTCTTTTACCATTTACTATCCGAACCGGCAAAAGAAAAGGTACCAGAAGTTGTCACTTTCTACTTGCGACGGCATTCTCACACACAATGAGTTCTTCACTGCATGGATGTTTTTTCTTTATCTCTATACGGCTAGTTGAATATGGGAATGGAAGGTTTGTTCGAACTATTGCTTATGTGTCCAGAGTCACAGCGTGTTGGCTGTTTAGCCTAGGTTGTAAGCGGCGTTCAGTAGCGCTCCATTCATCGCTACCCCGATGGAAACCCATCATGTTAATTTTAATGTGGAACACATTTTTGTTTTCTTTATAGGGGTGCAAATTAGAAACTCAAGAAAAATACACGTAGAAATGTGGTCAGGTTTTGAACAATTAAAGCTCAGTCAATTTTGTATCAATTATTAATATCATGTCACCATTTGATTGGAAATATTTCTACGTATTGATTTGAATGTTCATAGCCATGTATTTTTAATTGTATATCATTGAAATGTTGATTAATAGCTAGCAGTGTCCTATTTTGTCTGCAAAAAATCTCCGGCATACCGGATTTCCCTGCCATAGTCGACGGTTTTGAAGGAGTAAGCGATATATCAAAGGGAAAGCAGCGCTCTGATTGGTTAATCGATGCAAAAGTGAAGCTGTTGGAAGCACGCGAAGCTATAAATATAAGCAAAATTATAGCTAACGTTTCATTCTCGATCGAACCACCGTTACGTTCGGACGTGCTTTTCTCGGTCTTATCACCACAAGTTTTTCTTTAACCGTTAATTCGTTGTAGTTGTTGTCGCGTTGTCTCGCGAAGCTGTGGAACCCGATATGGGTAAAAAAGGTCTTTCTAACGGCCATTCGAAAAAACGTCCCAATGATGGGAAAACTGACGACAGTAGTGCCAAAAAGCTGCTTGGTAACAATCCGTACGCGTTACTCCCGGAAGAGGGGGTAGAGAAGAAGGAAAAATTACCGCCCTTTTACATTAAAGGATTCCCGCCGACCCTTCGATCGGATTTTAACACCTTGATAAGCAAAGGTTTACAAGCAACAATTCGCTTATGCTCGGATGGGTACAAAATTGTTGTACCGGCAATAAACCACT
This sequence comes from Malaya genurostris, assembly GCF_030247185.1. Lineage (NCBI taxonomy): Eukaryota > Metazoa > Arthropoda > Insecta > Diptera > Culicidae > Malaya > Malaya genurostris. The sequence goes on from NC_080572.1 coordinate 76,915,464, forward strand.
ACAAAGCAGTAGAGTGTTATTTAAAACAAACAAAGGCGCAATTCTTTACGCATGATATTGCTGCTAACAAACCGATGAAAGTGGTTCTTCGCGGACTGCCGGACATGTTGGAGGAGGAGCTGAAACTGGCACTGTTAGAGGCTAAGTTAAAGCCAATGAACGTCTACAAAATGAGAAGACACAATAAAAAGCACAAATACCGTGACCAACTTTACCTAATCCATCTTGAGAAGGGCTCCGCAACCATGAGTCAATTGAAGGCAATTAAAACGCTATTCCACATAGTAATAGAATGGGACAAATATAAACCAGTTCATCGTGAAGTAACACAGTGCACAAACTGTCTTCAATATGGTCATGGTGCCAGAAACTGTCACATCAAAAGTCGCTGTTTGAAATGTGCCGGGGCTCACAACACAGGAGAATGCCTCGCAGAAGAAGCTGCAGAACCGAAGTGCGCCAACTGCGGAGGTGGACATCCCGCTACGAGTAAATCGTGCCCGAAACGAACGGAGTTCCTTAAGATTCGGCAGCAAGCTACCACCCGTAAACAACCGAATCGAAAAACAGCTCCTAAGATGGATAACGAAAACTTCCCACCCCTACCGGGAAATTCCGGCGGAGGCACATGAACCGAACCGAGCCCATCCTCACTTCCTCCACCTGGATGGGGCAACCTCAATAAAGGGCCAATTAATAAGGACCTCTTCACTGCCGAACAGTTATTCACCATCTTCGAAACGATGACAACCAAACTTAGGAGCTGTAAAACACGGTTCGAGCAAATTAATATTCTAGGCAAATTTATTATTGAATATGCCCTGTGAAATAATAAATTTGCTAAACTGGAACGCTTGCTCACTAAGGAGCAAGACCATCGAACTGAACGAGTTCCTTCACGAGAAGGAAATTGATATAGCCATCATCACGGAGACACACCTAAAACCAAACATCTCGGTGTATCTCCCAGAACATCGCATTCATCGGCTTGATAGGGCAACTTCTAGTGGAGGAGGAGTTGCCATCGCCATCAAGAGGAACATCAAGCACAAGATCCTACCAGCATTCAAACTGCGACTACTGGAGGCCGTCGGGGTAGAGATCCAGAGCACGAGAGGCCCCATCAACATCATTGCAGTATACTGTCCCAAGCAATCCAGCACCCGGGATGGTACTACTGCAATACTACACAACGATCTGTCAACGCTCACACGACGGCAGGCCAAGTACATCATCGGTGGTGACCTGAATGCGCACCACGAAAGATGGGGCAACAGAAGGCGGAACCGGAACGGTGTCGTCCTCGCCGAACACCAGGAAGCAGGCCAGTACAACATTCTGGCACCGGATTCTCCAACGAGACTGTCTAGATCGGGAGTCCATTCCGTTCTAGACATTTTCATCAGCAACATCAACATAGACAACGTTCCGGCCGTCTTCAGTGAACTGTCATCAGACCACTATCCAGTGGTTTTGTCCTTCGGAACAGCACCAGTGTCATCACCAACCGTTCGCAGAAACAACTACCACCGGGCAAACTGGCCACTTTTCCAGCAACTAGCCGAAGAGAACATCAATGTCGATATGCCACTGGACACTCCGGTGGAAATCGACATGGCCATTAGAAACATCCAGGAGGCAATCACGATCGCCAGAGAAAGATCAATACCAACTGTTCAGAGGGTGAGTACTTCTCTCCAAATTGACTGCACTACTAAACAGCTTATTCGTCTCCGGAATATTTACCGGAGACAGTATCAACGTACAGGTGGTCTTGATAAAAAGACCACCTACACCAACTTAACTAGGGTTATCCAGGGAAGGTTGGTGGAAATTAAAAATAAAAATTTCGAACAAAAAATTCAACAAATCCTTCCCCATTCGAAACCGTTCTGGTCGATGGGGAAGGTGTTGAACTAAAAACCAAAACCAATCCCTCCACTGGTTCCGCCTGAGGGCGCGGATGAGGGAATCATTTTAGTAACACCTGCCGAGAAGGCTAACGAACTGGGGCGGCAGTTTGTGTGTTCACACAATCTGGGAATCAACATTGTTAGTCCACACGAAAGGGCCGTTGCCGATGGCGTGGCCGAGATTGAGCTATCAGACAGCTTAGTTCCAGAAGAAACAAGAGTTACTGCGGATGAGTTGATGTCTTTTGTGAAAAAGTCCAAAAACATGAAGGCCCCCGGTTTCGACAACATTTTCAACATCGAACTAAAGCAATTGAGTTTACGCTCTTTTGACTTTATTGCAAAAATATTCAACCGGTGCTGGGACCTTGGCTACTTCCCTTCAATGTGGAAGTTAGCTGAAGTCATCCCAGTACTGAAACCGGGGAAAGATCCTTCCCTATCCAAAGGCTATCGACCCATCAGCTTACTCTCTGCCCTGTCTAAGCTGTTTGAGAAATCAATTCAAAGCCGAATTCTTGCATTCGCCGATCAACATGGTGTCTTCCTGGAGGAACAGTTTGGGTTCCGGAAAGGAAGATCTACCATTCATCAACTCACGAGAGTTACCAACATCATTCGACGGAATAAGTCGGTGTCCAAGTCGACAGCAATGGCGATTTTGGACATCGAAAAAGCGTTCGACAATGTGTGGCACGATGGACTGGTGTTCAAGCTGCATCGATACAATTTTCCGATGTATCTTATCAAGATCATCAAAAATTACCTTTCAAATAGAGCTTTTCAGGTTTCTCTGCAAAATGTCCAATCGGACAAATTTTCCATCCCTGCAGGTGTGCCCTAAGGAAGTATCCTGGGTCCCATCCTGTATAACATTTTCACATCAGACATCCCACCTCTTCCGGGGGTGGTGTCTTGTCACAGTTTGCTGACGATACGGCCATCCTTTATGATGGACGGGTCGTCAGTATTCTGAAGAACAAATTGCAGAGGGGTCTGGATGCTCTAAATGAATATTTCACGAACTGGAAAATTGTAATCAATGCGGCGAAAACTCAGGTCATCCTGTTTCCGCATTCGAGATCAACTAGACTTGTTCCGTCTGACGATTGCAGAATTCGGTTCGGTGGCGCTGACGTGCGGTGGTCCGACGAAGTGGTCTATCTAGGACTAACGTATGACAGACATCTGATCTTCAGGTCACATGTTGAAAAAATAATCACCAAATGTAACATACTCATCAGGTCTCTGTACCCGTTGATATGTAGAACATCAAAACTGTGCCTGAAGAATCGGATGGCTGTCTACAAACAAATCATCTACCCCGCAATCGAATACGCAGTCCCCGTTTGGCGGGGTTGTGCTCGAACACACAGGCTGAAGCTCCAGCGAGTTCAAAATAAAATCTTGAAAATGATCCTTAAATTGCCCCCTCGGACGAGAACCACGGAGGTACATGAACTGGCTTTCCTGGATACCCTAGAAACAAAATTTGAACATCAGTGCAGAAAATTTGGAGAGAGGTGTTCAGCCTCAGAAATTGGTATAATTCAAACTTTGAATGTTTTAGATTAGGGTTAGACATAAGTAGGTAGGATTTTATAATAATTAAAACAAACAAAAGTTTGAACTTTGCAATGTAAATTACAACTCATTGAAATATTCACATCGGTACAAATTACTGTAAAAGGAAAAATTGAAGATGAAGAGCCATCTGGCTGAAACACTTGATATGTACAAAATTATTGTAAAACACAAAAACAATTAAATAAACACAATTAAATAACTAACTAACTAGCTAACGTTTCAGTGCTACACGTAGCTTGCTAGAGGTAGGTTGTTGCTAGACAGCAAAAGAAAAAGTGCCATAAAACGATTTGAAGCTTTATTTGCTATGCTCTGATCTTGTGTCATGAACGATTGGATGAAATCCCATGTTATGTCGTTTCGCCTCTAGAAATTGACAACTACCCCAGGGTAAATTTTGAGTGCATAAGATTAATTTCTTATTTATATGAGATGAACTCGATTGATAATGAGAAAAAGTTAACGCTTCAACTGAAATCGCAGAATGGTAGTAATGGTAGAGAAACGCTATAAAAATAACTACTTGCACACAAAACTTGAACACAAGCTTGGCGTGAAGAAGCTTAAATATCGATATCTGTATCACAAGCATGTACAAACATATAATTGCCTACATTTGGGCTATTGATGTAATCTCGTCGGCAAAAAAACAAATACAAATCATGACAAATATAGTCTATATTCTGGGTTCGCGTGTTCGGTGTTGGTTCATAATAAAGACTAAGGGGCTGTACATAAAAGACGTCACAATTTTTTGACGATTTTTTACTCCCCCCTTTGTCACAAATTGTCACAAAAGCAAAGACCCCCCATCCCTTCTATGCCACAGGTCACGAATTCAAAATAAATAAAATACATCTCAAAACATTCTCAATATGTATGACAAACCATACAAATATGAGGGAAAAATCGATATAGATATATTATTGTTTTAGGTGAAGAATAATATTTCCTTAGTGTAGCATACAGGGCTGAGAAAATAAAGACCAAAACCTCATCAAAACGAGATCACTGCCGGAGAATCTTTTCATTATCAGTTGATCAGTGAAATTTAAATCACATCGATCAATATCGGTACTGATCTTCCGTCACACAATGGGTAGTGATTTTTAGCTAAAATGATTCTTGATTTATGTAAGTTCAATCATTGGATGATTCGATAAGCTTTGATGTTGGTGGAGGAAAATCACATATGATCAAGATAAGACATGACATGATGTACGTCTGAAATCATTGATCTTCCGCCCTTTTTCAAATGGAGTACAATTGAATAAACTGCATCAGAATCAAATAAGAGAAATTCTTATGATATACTATTATCAATGCTAGAAAATCAAATTACTGAAAAAATTGTCAGTGCATAACTTAAGTTAAACCGTTTGAAGGCATTTTTTTCTTTTTTACTCATATTTGGCAAAATTTATTAATTTCGCTAATTTACTCGCTCCTCCGTGCACTTTTGCTGATCACAACAGAAATGATTTCCTGCATTACTCATTTCCGAATTTACAAGAAGAAGCTTTTACATTAACAAATACACGTTTTCCTATAGAATGTAAACGTTTATTGTGGAGATTTTTTCAGGAAATAGGGCAAAGCAGTAATATAATTAGGTATTTCAAAAATGCGCTCATTGAAAATATTGGACGTCACATTCCAAAAACCTCCACCCCCCTCTCCCCCCTGTAACAAAAGGTCACGTTTTATGAAGCACCCCCTTCCCCCTTGCGGCGTGACGTCTTTTATGGACAGTCCCTAAGCAGACTCTCGTGCTTTTGCGGATTCAAAAGTGTGACGATTAATTGAAAATGTCGATCATTAGAAATTTTTGTTGCCTTGTTCCACATCAATGTCTCGAACAACCCCATGGGTCTGATCCTTGTAGTTTTTCGAAATTGTTTTTAATGCCTACTATGTTCAGGACAATGACTAAAAACGTAAAACTACAAATTTTTATTGAAGTCTGTGCACGATTTGGCCTTTTCCTTACAAATTTTCATAACACTTTAACTTTTGAACACCTTAACACTAACTACTAATAGGAATCAGGGTCGCAAACCAAAATGCACGTACATATAATTTTTTTTTTTTTTTGAAGTTTCAATCAAGTTATATGAGGTTACGAAGTGCGTAGCGTGGCCCTCTGGAATTGTATAAATAAGATAATAAAATATAGAGTGCATTTTTCACCATTTTCTTACGTGTACTAAAACGACTATTTTTATGTTTATTCAACGAAAAATAAATGTTATGGAAATGTTAAAACATAATTGTTCTCAGTATTTTAGTTCCACACTAGCAAAGCATAGGAATCTTACAACAAAATAGATTTACTAATTGTATACCTACTGTCAGTGTTGGTGATTGCCGAAAATTTCACAGAAGCTGCTATATTGCTATCTATATTGTATACAACATTTTCAATCCGGTAGAAGATGCTACAAGAAATCGTGTCTCTCAATGCATGAACCGTGAGAGATTTTTTCTACATTTCTTCGCTCCACTTCATACTCTGAGTATTTCACGGCCCTTAAAAAATTACAGACAATTATCGCAGAAAATCGAATCGATGATTCAACTTGATGATTCTCATACTAGGTTGCAATATTTCCGAACCCTTGTGTGGAGCATTCACAGACATTTTCATAGACACAACTTATACAAAGGTTATATGCACATAGTTAGAATAAGCGGCAATAGTAAAATGATTCTATCGCAATTATCAACTGCCTGTAGAGAATCGGATCGCGAAACGAGAATAAGCGACCATTTGTTGCTTCAGAGAGGATCCCCACAGCAGCGCGTTAACCTTTGATTCTCAGAAATGTCATCGATTTACTCTCGCACTGGTGTCGATTCTATGTTATATGAGCCATGTCGGGTTTTTGTTGTTGCGATGATATCCGTTTCTCTTTGATGGCACTGATTCAATCGTGTGAAGAGTTGCCAGTGAACGTTCTTTGATACGATAAAAGCCATCCTTGTCTGCTGTAAAGATGAGTCATTTTTGAGTCGCTCGTAGATGCCGGTGTCAGAAGACGTACATAAATTCAGACGATTTTTTTCAGGTATGTGTATTGAACAGGAGAGAGAGCATTACTTAGATGGGTACTTTTAATGCTAGATTTTTCGTAACCGTAGAAATCATTCAATATACTGAACGTAGACTCGGCAAAGGAAACAACTTTTCAATTTTGGCTGTTCTATTCACAGAATTATTCATGTTCCAAGTAGGACACGGAATTCGGATCCAACTTTTCTCGTGGGTGAAAGCAAAATGTTCAACTGAAAAAATGTCTTTACTCACCTGGCCTCAGCTTGTGCACACTCTTTGGCACACGGTCGCTCCTGCCCTGCGAAATATTGCACGGAAAGGGCAGATCGTCTGGAATTTTCTCCTGCCATGCGTAGTAGTAGCCATGCGTCCGTAGACTGGTTTTCCCAACGAAATTGAACATCCATTCTCGAAAGGTATGGAACAAATCTCGCATCGATCCTATATCCAATGATGTTTTCTGATCCGTAATGTCCCGAGCCGACACCGTTCCGGCGTGGAATGCCAAAACCAAAACGATACAGTAAACAGAACTTTTCCAAACACTTCCGATGGCACTCATCATCTACGCAGGATCTTCGATACTATCAGCTGCACTATTGCGACCGGAACCAGGCATCACACCTTTCTTCTCGCTTGTGAATGCTGCGATGAACCGCTTGAGTCACTTGAACTTCGATGGCAACTGATCCGTGTTGGAGCTGAGTCGAAAGGTAAAAAAACATACATTTTAACACACAGTCTCCAACAAACGACACATCGTTTACGGCATTTTTGGTTACTCAGAGCTTGTAGACAGATCTTGGAAAAATGAGTAAATGTTTAAGCGTGTGTGTGTGAGAGTAAATGCGACGAGGACGCGATAATCCCACGATGTCGGAACTAAACAAATTTATGCATGACTTAAGAGAAATATTTGTTTTGTATTTGCCTTTCTCTGTTGTTACCTGGAACGCCCCAAAAAGTCTTTAGTACCCACCAATATTGACTCACTTCACTTTCGTTAAACGATTTGAGGTGCGTACCAAAAAATAAAAACCGGATTTCGCGCCAAGACGAGCCATCGTCTGGAAGCGACGGACGCATTTCTGAATCATCGGAAACAAAAACGAGCCCATCAACCAACATGATTCGAAGCGAATGCCGGACGCTACCTGGCAGATAATGTGGCGCCTCAGAAAGAAAAAAAACCGGTGTCGCTTGAGACGCGCGCTCGGACTGCGGAATTTTACACCGGCATGCATCGCGCAGCCCAGCGCACCGCCAAGCTGGATCTGCCCCAGTAGCCCACAGAAGGCCGCCGTTTGTTCGGTTGTTCGATATGGACTTTATGTTGTTATTTCAGCTTATGCAAGCCATTATTGCGCTATGCTCTCCGCCGCATATTTATCTCTTCCTTTTCGTGCGAGCCAGCCCACGAGTGCCGCGCCGTCTGCCGTCGCAGTGCTAGGGAAATGAGACTCCGAAACGGACAAGTTCAAGTTCATGGCTATTTTTTCCCTCAAGCCTAAGCTGGCTGTGTTTCGTTTGTCGTGAAATCGCTCGATGCCGAGGTTGGTGTTCTCACGCAACGATTCAACTCAATGGATACATTTTGTATCGGTTTTTCTGTGAAATTGAACATCAGACATCTCATTGTGACGCGAGAGATCACGAATTATTCCGAGTGAAACAGTATCAAAATTGGTTAGAAAGCGTGGTTCGTGGTTCATTTTTTCCATACCATAGATAGATATCATATTGAAAACCGATTTCCCTAAAGTGCGTAGATCTTTGTTCAAGAGATCATATTGAAACGATCATTGATTTTTATGTGAGAACTAATCTACACATAAATCGTGCCCAACGGAAATTAACGATATCTGGAAAATAGCCATGGTTTAAATCAGGGGTGGAAATAAGCAAATTTTCTTATTCACAGTAAATAAAAATAGTCAGTATTATCTTTTCATATCACATTTTTATTGTAGATATTATAATGAATTTTGAATCAAATTCTTTTTCCCTTCCGTGGTTGATGGGCTTGACGGTATTGCAAGCATCATCAGATAGAATTAATTTGCGTTACAATTTGATAAAGATATGTGTTACAGTTTTAACTTCATTATTGAATTAAATGAATAAGATATGGAACGACTTGAATAAGATGTTGATTGCATTACGCTACAAACATCCGGGGTTTGGAGAGGCCGGTAGGGCTTAACTGAGCTCTGTTTTATGTTTCATTTTCATACTACCGGCCCTCATTACCAGTATGAAGTGAAAATTAAGTGAAGTGAACGTATCCCAATTGGGTTTCACATGATGACTTCAAACGAACGGTAAATATAGTCCATCTTTGACGTTTATTGGTGGTTTTGGTACCATGAAATATTGTGGAATGAGATAGAATATTGCAGAATAGAATAAAATAATACAGACTGAACACATGAGCAAACCACTGATAGCTGTCAAACGATGTTCATCCAGTTCATTTTGTAAGGATGTCTGATGGGTGAGTTGATGTGTGAGTGAAATGTAAGAGGAAGTGCATGCAAGAACGGTGATAAAGGCCACCGTTTCAGCTCAGGACTAACGATCGACCAATAGTAGAGATAAAAGTAGGATAACGGTACCCTCATTTATTTCAGCTTCATTATTCATCTCGTATACCGAAACCATTAGTTAGAGTAAGATCTGTTGTCTCTGTTCGATAGATTGACTTAAAAAGTAAGATGGAATTAGGAGCATTCGCTTCGAGTTTTCGCGTCGCTATAACTACAGTATTGAACAATTTTTGAACTACTTTTTCTGCGATATTGCTTCACAAATCCGAAGCAAAGATATTATATTCGATTTGATCACAATGCATTAATTGAAAACCGAGTAATCACTAAAATAACATGGTGACTCTACTAATGAGTATAATAGTATGTATGTGTGTGAGTATGTTTGCCTGCATATGTATATTCATATGTATGTGTAAATTGCATGTGTTAATAATTACTAACTCAACATTTCTATTCCATATGAAATTAATTCACGCTGAGAAAACTGGAAAATCGAACTAAGAGAAGCTCTTAAACTTAGAAAAGAAAAATGATGCAGAATACCCGAAATATTCAAAAAAAGAAACGAATAAATAACGGAGAAGTATAGCAAATAAGATAAGTATGTAAAAAAACATCAAGTACCCAACAGGTAAACCCATTTAAAAGATTATTATTATTGTTATTACTATTACTATTATTACATTACTATTACAATTATTACCATTACATTCCATACAGACCATTACAAGAAGTTCTAATTGTGTACACGAGCACACAATTTACATTAACACAAAACCAGATCTATAGTGATGCTACGGCGAAGAAAAACTTATGTAAACTGCCTTAAGAAATAAACGTATTTATGAAAAAAAAAAACCAGATCTACGACCATTGTCATTACAAAAACATCAACTAAACTATAAAACACAACCACACATTATAAGGACAATTTTATACAATCTATTTTAATCAGCACAAAAAAACAGTGATCAAGTGGGCACCATAGCCTAAGAACGTCTGTGCGTTGATTTAAAATAGAAGCTCATAGAAGCAAATCTTATCAAGGGTCCAGTGTAGAACTGAAGTAAGGGACTGCTGCCTCAATTACCACTTACAAAAAAAAAAGAAAATAATTTTGAAACAAATTATTTTTGAAAAGATAAATTATGGTTTTACTTAGAATTTAAAAATGTCTTCATCGTTATCAGTATCACTGTCTGATTCGGAATCAACATTTCAACAAAGTTAGGTTGTTTTTAATGCTACTCTGTGTTCATTAAACAGGTTTGAAGTTCAAATGGCTGTCACTCCGGTGATATAATGGCATAAGTGATGTCAAAGCTGATTATCACTCAATTTTATCGGATATAGATTATCCGATATCAGTAATTTTGGAATCGTTTGGTGAGTTTATTTCGTCGGTCGCACAGTGGTCCAACACTGGAAAAAGAAGGTCAAGAGTCTGTACTGACTTTCACTGATTTTTAAGAGCTAATATGTCTTCGAAGAAGTTTTACAAGATTATATTACGCTTCTTTCGAAAGTGGCACCTTAATTTTTGTTAAGGGGGTAGTACCAATTTTTAATAAAAAAATTTTTTCACAAAAAAAAAACATTTTTTTTTTCTATCTCATTTTCAAGAAAAAAAACATTTGAAGTATTTTTGCTGAAGATATAAATAATGTAAAATAAATATTTTTAAAGATATATTCACTTTATTTTAAAAACAGTTTTTCTGGATTTATCTACGTTAAATCTACCTGCATTACCTAAATATCTATTACAAAGTGCGCATAAACACGCATAAACAAGCTCATGCTTGCACGCGCAACTTAAGCAAATTGTTGTGAATTTTATTTTGTTTACTTTTTTACAATTAACAATATTAGAAAAAATCTAAGTGAATCTCGATGCAATTTTTAGGCCTTTTTAGTGTTAATTTTAAATATTGAAAATCCGAAAAATTATCAAAAGTTCAACACATATTAAAAAATATGAAAAAGTATTGTAAAATACAAACCTTTACGAAGAGATTTCATTTTTAAACGTGTAAATAAATAGAGTTATCGCGAAACAACACGTTTTTTAAGACGGTATGTTGATCGTGCGACGCTCGCTTAGAGATGTGCGAAGCAGCTCTTAACCGATCAGCTCACTAAAGGAAATCGATCCAATGTATCAGCTCATCAGCTCATTAAGATTGAACTGAAGATTTTTTTCGAGCACCGTTTTTCTTACTCCGTTTTTCTTTCATATGCATGATCGAAATCATTGATGCACAAAGAACAATGCTATGCGAACTAACTTGTCTGCGAATTATTATTATGTCATATTTGAGAATATCTGCAAAAGTGGCATCCCTGAATGCCTACTGAGTGAGAGGTAAGATTTCTTATTGACAACGGCTCAGTCAATCTGTTAAAGAAGGATAAATACACATTTCGAAAAACGAACAAAAGCTCATGCACACATTTCTTCTCATTTATAACTCGCTCTTCAAGAGCCGAAGATTCGTTCAGCTCGTAGCTTGTTTCCACCTTACCAGCAGGTTAGCCAGGCCATTTTTTCAAAAATCTGTGATCAAGCCAAAAACCTGTCTGTGCAAAATCTGTGCACGTTTCCCCGTTTCCATAATAGCTGATCGGAATCATTTTGGTAAGCAAAATAAAAAGGTCTCACTATTTCCTACCGCTCTGTAAGTTTTGGTGCTAAACTGTGATCAATTTCAAAAATCTGTGATCGATTTCAAAGCCTGTGTAAATCTGTAACCATTTCCAGAAATCTGTGAAAATCTGTGCCATTTTTTAAATCTATGCAAAAGGTTTAAAATCTGTGAAACACATATTAATCTGTGAACCTGGCATCCCTGCTTACCAGTGCGATGATTTGGTGAGCTGCGGTTCTTTCAAAAAGAGCTGTGAGCTATCAGCTCACTTTAAAGATTCGATTCACTGGAATAGCTCAGGAGCGAATTGCCCATCTTCAAAAGTGAGTTACGGAGACAGCAGACGCGTGACGCCCTCCGTTTCTTAACCATTCATGGATTCAGCATGGCTATAGTAAAAATGATAGTACTCAGGATATTCTCGTTGGAAAATAAACTGGATTAGGAATATATTTTCCTATAGGTATTGTAAAAGTTTGCTGCAATAAGTTGCATATTTCGCTTCGGCACAAGGTTTCCTAGGTAAAAAAAGAAAAAATGATGTATAACTTTTCCAGACCTATGCATTATCTTCTATTAAATTATGGGATTTTATATTTTCTACAATTATTCCAAACAAAGTATATATAAAAAAATAACTTGAAACAAGTTATGATTAGAAAACTAGTTTTAAGGGGTTGTCATAACTCAATATCTAAAACAAATTTTGAAAAGGCCAAAAAAAAGTTCCATCGAGTTCCACTTTGATTTTTTTTTATATTTTTGGGCATATCTTTTCCTATAAATTTTGTAAAAATCAGTTGCATAAAGTTGCATATTTCGCTTCGGTGTAAGGTTTTATCATAGGTAAAATAAAGGTAAAATGTTGTATAACTTTGCTAGAAAACAACAAACATATGCACTACAATTCAACAAAAATATGAGATTTTTTATTTTCTTCAATTATTTCCAACAAAGTGTGCATAAAAAAATAACCCGAAACAAGTTATGAATAAAAACTGATCTTAAGGGGGTTGCCATAAAAACGCTTTGTATATCCGACACGGTGCGACCTACACTTTTGGTATATTTGATAAAGTAAATTATTTTCAATAGTTCTAAAACTTTGTAGAAGAAAAAAATTTTGTATCTCATTAGAAAAAAAAGTTATGGTTTTATTTTTTGTCAAAGTAGGCCATGAACAATTAGGGATAGAATCAAATTACGCGGTATATATTTGTAAATAATTTCTTAAAAGCAACTATATGCATTAAACGAACGGTTTGGCAGCTACTGATTTATGTCCACGTTTTTATTGATTCGAGCCACTGTGCGCCGTTCCGTTGCATAGCACTATAAAAAGACATTAACGGAAGCTGCTTGAAGTCTTCCAGCAAATATACTTCATCCTCAATTATCACGCAGAAAATCTTCAAATATTCGTGATATCATATTCGTAGTATCACCACAAATTAATTTTACACAATGAACAGACAAACGTTCCTCATTCTACGAAATATTTCACGCGTTGATGAAGTATTTCTGCAGAGATATACGTATTTAGGGGTGTCCAGATATGTCGCGAGCAAGCCTTGTCTAACTATTTCTTTTCTTCAAACTAACTGAAAGGATTTGTTTTTCCGACTATGTTCGGTAATCTCATTCGGGCTAGAAGAAGTGAGTGTAATCTTTGACTACAAACGGTTGGACATAATCGTGATACAATACAACGTATAAACTCAGGCGGACTTAACAGGGAATTCCGTTAATGTGAATTTGATATGTGGATCTCTCTTTGCACTTAAAAATCATAGTCTACCGTATGTGGAAGTATGTTAATAAGTTTCTCAAGAATTAAATACATATCACAAACATTCACTTCAACCAAAATGAATTCACTAATTGATAAATAAATAGATATATATGATACTTTCACTTTACAACCATTGAAATATCCAGAAACGTGAAAATTATTTTGAATTAACTACGAATGAAACCTTCACATTCCTCCATTCGAATAATCGTTTACGACCCTCAATGCGACCCTTGTTAAGCGCAACATGTTTTTCAAAATAACCACGAACCAGTTTACTTTATCGGGTCAAGGTTAAACCGCAATCCTATTAGCAGACCAGTTTTTCACATGAAAAAAGCTAGAGATAACTTATAGAAAAGCATTAGCGAATAACAATCTTCATATAGTGTTTTGGTAATTGAATTCCAAGTGCAACGGTAGACGAACTCAAAGTGACTGTAATTTAGATTGAAACGATTGTTTTGCAAGAAACAATGGGAATATTAACTTTACATACTTCATATCACGCTGTTAGAAAATAATCTCCAAAATCGCAGAATAATTTTAAGGAGTGCATAGCAAAACATTTATCCGTGAAATGAAAACAACATACCGGAGCTCAATGTCAAGCAGTAAATTGTCCCTACACTTAAAAAAATAAATCAATTCCCAAACACCCAAGACCTTATCGAATTACTATTCAAGTCAAGCCCGCGGCTGTCCATTGTGCAGTAGTCTAAGTGCAGCCATTTTACGCAAGTGTCAGTTTTTATGTAATAATCGCCGATTCATAAAACAGGAGATAAAATTAGCTACTTGACATGGTTTTGATTAATTGGCCCACGTTACTCAAGGTAGACACGCGCGCAGCACTGCCAAGCGGTGGAGCAATGAGAAAATGATCACGTTGGTTCTTTCCAGCCGTCTGTGCCGGACCAATTTGCCAAACGGCATGCGTTCTAGTTTGACTTTAATACGAGCTAGGTACACACGATTTGAACACATTACTGACTTTACTCCGGGCAAACACGAATCGTCTCGACATGGTTTTGCTAATCTGCATTAGACTGGTAAATGGCTCGGTTATGGCTCCGATCATAATTTTCTTCGAACGATTTTAAAGCGGTCGATCGTCGGAGTTGGAGTTCTTCAGAGGTCTATCCCTAGATCACACAGCAGACGTCGTCCACCAATCCTCGTGGTTCTTTGTGTCGCCGTGGTTAGGTAATCTTCCAAACACTCTCCCCGGTATCAACGCACGTACCGTATGCGTGATAAATAAATCGATTTTTTCTTAATTGTTCAAATACGGGGTGTTTGTCAGAGTTTTGAACTCTGTCAATCATCGGTTCAGTTTTCACCTGCAGCAATTCAAGCAGAGGGCTTTAACAGATACACAGATACCGGAAGAGTACTAAAATAGCGGTCGGATCTACGGCAAACATGCACTCGACTCGTAGCTCTCGAATGCGGATGGTGAACATGTTAGTGTCGAGAGCATTCCGTACCTTGAAGTCGCAGATCTCGTATTTCTTCACAATTTTCCTCCTTAAGTTGTGGTCACCTTCACGGATAGCTGTCCTTTTTTTCCAGTTGTCAAACTAAGTGAATCATTTTTTTAGATACAGCCTTCAATGGTGTGAGTTAAAGCTTACCTACATGCAAAGAAACCCAAGTCATTGTATGCGCAAAAGAGATGGTCGGGTTTCGGGCATTTGTACCCAAAACCCGTCCCGAACCCGAATCATACCGGGTCGGTTTGGTCTGGCTTCGGGTATTCTATCCCGAGTATCCGAATTTTTTTCGGATTCGGGTCCGGTATAGGCAAAAATTATGATTTTTTATCGAGTACGGGTCGGGTTCCTGTTTGAACGAAAAATTATTCTCGGATTCGGTTTGGGTACAAGTAAAACCATTTTAATTTCGATCGAGTATGGGTTGGGTTTGAAAAAAAATACCTACTCGACCATTTCTAATGAACAGGTGAAACGTGAACCTTATATGTGCGATGGTACAATCATTATTATGCATACAGTAGTTAGCAACGACCGTTGAGAAAGCTAGTAGAGAAATTTCTCGATCAAGATCCGTTGCAAACGCAAGAAGAACGTGCAAAAAACTCACCGTGGCTTAGTCAGCCATTTGCCAACATTTAAAAGCAATGGAAATTATCCGAAAGGTTGGTAATTGGATGCCGTATAAATTACACCTAAGGGTTATTGAGCTTATTTATACCCGTATTAATAATTTGCCATACTGAGACTTGTACAAACTTTCGTTTAAATCGAAGAAATACTATTCTGATATTACTCTATTTTCTGCTGTTAATTTTTAGAATGCTTTTGTTCTAATTTAGATTCCACGCAAGTCGTCTAAGAATAGAAAGGACTTCTACGGAATGGAGATGTGTTTTCGAGAGAATTTGCAGTAAACTTTTAGTTTAAACAGTAATTAGTGAACAATCTATTCAGCCACTTGTCGAAAATCCATGTTGGTTACTACTTTCAGTTTATTGCACCATTGATATTTTTAGCTAATGACACTCATTAACGGCACAAGCTTTACAAATGGAATTTAAATTTAGGATTACTGGAGGGGCATTTTGTTTAATTATTAGCTCGCTTCATTTTGTTTAAAGAGTAAAGAGTAAAGAGTAAAGAGTAAAGAGTAAATAGTAAAGAGTAAAGAGTAAAGAGTAAAGAGTAAAGAGTAAAGAGTAAAGAGTAAAGAGTAAAGAGTAAAGAGTAAAGAGTAAAGAGTAAAGAGTAAAGAGTAAAGAGTAAAGAGTAAAGAGTAAAGAGTAAAGAGTAAAGAGTAAAGAGTAAAGAGTAAAGAGTAAAGAGTAAAGAGTAAAGAGTAAAGAGTAAAGAGTAAAGAGTAAAGAGTAAAGAGTAAAGAGTAAAGAGTAAAGAGTAAAGAGTAAAGAGTAAAGAGTAAAGAGTAAAGAGTAAAGAGTAAAGAGTAAAGAGTAAAGAGTAAAGAGTAAAGAGTAAAGAGTAAAGAGTAAAGAGTAAAGAGTAAAGAGTAAAGAGTAAAGAGTAAAGAGTAAAGAGTAAAGAGTAAAGAGTAAAGAGTAAAGAGTAAAGAGTAAAGAGTAAAGAGTAAAGAGTAAAGAGTAAAGAGTAAAGAGTAAAGAGTAAAGAGTAAAGAGTAAAGAGTAAAGAGTAAAGAGTAAAGAGTAAAGAGTAAAGAGTAAAGAGTAAAGAGTAAAGAGTAAAGAGTAAAGAGTAAAGAGTAAAGAGTAAAGAGTAAAGAGTAAAGAGTAAAGAGTAAAGAGTAAAGAGTAAAGAGTAAAGAGTAAAGAGTAAAGAGTAAAGAGTAAAGAGTAAAGAGTAAAGAGTAAAGAGTAAAGAGTAAAGAGTAAAGAGTAAAGAGTAAAGAGTAAAGAGTAAAGAGTAAAGAGTAAAGAGTAAAGAGTAAAGAGTAAAGAGTAAAGAGTAAAGAGTAAAGAGTAAAGAGTAAAGAGTAAAGAGTAAAGAGTAAAGAGTAAAGAGTAAAGAGTAAAGAGTAAAGAGTAAAGAGTAAAGAGTAAAGAGTAAAGAGTAAAGAGTAAAGAGTAAAGAGTAAAGAGTAAAGAGTAAAGAGTAAAGAGTAAAGAGTAAAGAGTAAAGAGTAAAGAGTAAAGAGTAAAGAGTAAAGAGTAAAGAGTAAAGAGTAAAGAGTAAAGAGTAAAGAGTAAAGAGTAAAGAGTAAAGAGTAAAGAGTAAAGAGTAAAGAGTAAAGAGTAAAGAGTAAAGAGTAAAGAGTAAAGAGTAAAGAGTAAAGAGTAAAGAGTAAAGAGTAAAGAGTAAAGAGTAAAGAGTAAAGAGTAAAGAGTAAAGAGTAAAGAGTAAAGAGTAAAGAGTAAAGAGTAAAGAGTAAAGAGTAAAGAGTAAAGAGTAAAGAGTAAAGAGTAAAGAGTAAAGAGTAAAGAGTAAAGAGTAAAGAGTAAAGAGTAAAGAGTAAAGAGTAAAGAGTAAAGAGTAAAGAGTAAAGAGTAAAGAGTAAAGAGTAAAGAGTAAAGAGTAAAGAGTAAAGAGTAAAGAGTAAAGAGTAAAGAGTAAAGAGTAAAGAGTAAAGAGTAAAGAGTAAAGAGTAAAGAGTAAAGAGTTAAGAGTAAAGAGTAAAGAGTAAAGAGTAAAGAGTAAAGAGTAAAGAGTAAAGAGTAAAGAGTAAAGAGTAAAGAGTAAAGAGTAAAGAGTAAAGAGTAAAGAGTAAAGAGTAAAGAGTAAAGAGTAAAGAGTAAAGAGTAAAGAGTAAAGAGTAAAGAGTAAAGAGTAAAGAGTAAAGAGTAAAGAGTAAAGAGTAAAGAGTAAAGAGTAAAGAGTAAAGAGTAAAGAGTTGGTTTCAATCATTTAGCTGATTAACCACAAAATACATCTTAACTCATTTCATTTAAGGATTACACCAGCGATACTCAGAGTAGACGGTTCAGAGTACAAAACGCTTATCTAACATGTCAGATGTCATATGTTCGAGTTTTAATTTGGAAGAATTCTTAGCGTCCCAAGGATCATAGCCGTGGTCATGCAATAGTCCTGTACAGTTACGAGAAGGCTTATGTCGAAACATAATGTGAAGTTTTGCATTGGAATGTAGTACCCTGGCTTTCCTTTACCGATGGCAAATATTCTCATCGAAAGAGGTATTTCATTAATTGTACAAAATTCAGTTCTACCACTCAAAAAAGCATTCAAGGTGGTTCTGTCATTTAGTCTGAAAAATGTTAGTTCTCTGATCATGCTACAATTGTATTTGCCTCTTATGGAGCAAAGCACAGAAAACAAAAGTTTGAACACAATATATTCGTTTGTCAAACAAGAGCATTGTTAACAACCGTGTGTCTTCCCGTGTTTCCACTATCTTTATACCGATCCATGGAGTGTCTAAGTTGAAGGATAAATAATGAGTTTACACCACAAATAGTAAATATTAAATAACACACTCTCGAGCACGTGAATCAGGCTCAAGAATATGAACAAAGTCTGGCGAAACGGACAACCAGCGGACTTTGCCTTGTGATTGTTATTTTGTAGACGTTAGTCATCAAATATTGTTTTAATAAAAATGCTGTGGAATATTAATTTGTATACCGAACCATCCTTAAAGCATTCGACATTAGCAAGCAATAATTTTCTTCCTTTAACTTTTAATAGTCTTGACGGAATCAACAAACAGATGAAAAAAGGGTTGATCACAATAGATTGGACACAATAAGGTAGAACCTAGTGGGACAAACTCAGAATTTTAGTGTTCGTGAAACATATGTTCTTCAGCAAGCCAAGTAACATACAGGAGTCATGCTCGCTTTCATCATTCCACTCGGTCTAGTTCCCATTGAATTAGAGCTTATTCCGCATGCATGTATGTCGTCACAGCAAAGCAACTTCGGAAACACGCACAGACAAAGCTTTTGTTAGCAACAAATGAATGAATTCAATCTTGCTTTTCAGTCGAAAATTTATGCATTGAGTAATTCAAGTTGGTGTTCCAAGTCATAGTTAGTAGTTGACCAAAAAGCGATACATGCATAACAGTTCCCATTTACTTTTATACAGCTTCTTCTTAGATACTGTCTTGGTGAAATTACCAGTTTCCAAGTTTCAATGATTTAAGGATAGCATGCGGAAAATAAATTCACTCTTTTTAACATAACTAATGAGTCGAATTGGTCTGTCGATTCGTGTAAAATAAATAATTTACCAAACTGGAGACGTGTGCAAGGTTTTATCTAAATCGATTTAACTATATCCTGGTTTTTCCTTTATTTCTTATGTTAATTTCTGAAACTTTTCCTTTCAGATTGGGAGCCTGATTAATTCTCATATCATTCCCGAAAAAATATTACTCAATAAATGTTAGATACTAATTCAAATATTTGCTGAGCAATCGTATAACTGCGATCTGAAATACACATTCGAATTGAGCATAAGGGCAGAGTTCTAAAAAAATCGGCTGTTGTTGATATTTTATCCACTTCAGCAGTCCATGATACGGAATTGCGTGGTGACCTAGGAGCTAATGATTTTTTCGTCACTTCCAGTATATGTTTGATCATTGAATTAAACTAATTTCATCAGTTGAATAACTGACAACATCTAGATATAAACTGAAAGGGCGAATAGTATGTGAACTACCTACTACAACTTCTTCAGCTTAGTGTCACTTGCGACCCAAAGACATTAAGTCTTATACCTTAATCTTTATTATAATTGCCCTTTAAAAATCAGGGCTACAAAGTAGACCAAATGATCCTAGTTATCGAAAGGGCAAAACTCATCATGGTTGTCATGAGAATGGACTAAAGCATGTCCGGTGCTTGGGACTTACGTGGCGTACCTTCAACTCCCACATCTCAGGTCAATGGTGCCCCTGATCACGAACTTTTATGGACATATCGGAATGAGGAGTCAGTTTCGAAACGTGTGTTAGTAAATTAAATTAACTCCATACGACATTCGTTCAATTCTGACTAATCTCTTTGGTGATTTGAAAATAGCAATGTTCGCTGTAATGAAGGTGGCAAGTTCAGAAATTATCACCGGAAAAGGTGACAAAATCAGGATAGAATAGCTTAGATTTAAACGAAACTTTACACAAAGGTGAAATATGACACATCGTTTGTTTTGAAAGTAGAATGAAACCAATTCGACTCAAAATTGGTTTTCAAATAGGGCTAATGTAGTTTAATTAACGTTGTAACTCGAAGACTGTTAACTGTACAAAAATGCAGTCTGAGAAAAAGTAGAATTAGAATTCTAAAACAAACTTAAAAAAACTGTTTCATTTCACTTATTGGTATAATGATGTATTTCTCTTTCTGTAGGATTTAAACAAATCTATCTTTAACTTTTGAATAAAAGCAAGGAAATTTGTTTGACTACAAACTGGGAACGAGTATAAGGTCGAATCGGCTAGCACAATTAGGAATAAAATTCGTTTTCTACATGGACGCTCTAAATGACGGGTTGAATTTTTGAACAGACTTCACTTTTTAATTCCGGAGCCGAAAACCGGAAGTCGGATTCGAAAACTCAATGATTACCTATGAAACCAAAAAAGTTTGTAAAAATCGGTTCAGCTTTCTGTAAAAAAATGAATTGAGTTCTTTTTAGTGAGTTTTTGATCACTTTTTCCAATACCTCCCGAACCGGGAACTGAGGTTCGGTGAACACGAAATCATTGTTTTACCATGAATTAACTAAACCTTATAAACTCAATAATTGAAGTTGAGTGGTTAATTGAAAATATTTTGCTCGATTTTTCAGCGTCATTTACAGAAACACACTCTTCAAATTGATTATTTTCTTCTTAAAAGTCCGCAATTCTGGAACCGGAAGTCGTATCTGGATAAAATTTAATAGCTTTCAATTGGGTTGTAACACCTATCACACGAGTCTAATAATATGAAAAGTAGTCTAGCAGTTTCTGGGAAAATCGAGTACATCTTTTTTTTACACATTTTACCCCTTTATTTCAGAACCAGGAGTCGGATCTACATAAAGGTCAATGCCAAGTAATCATTTGAATCTGAGCTTGTGAAAATTAATCAAGCAGTCTATTAAAAAAAACTATTTTTAAACATTTTCTATACATTTTGGTTACCATTTTATCTTGTTACGTTCGGAATTTCCCCCACCCTATCGGAATTCCGTCGTCACTTCCAGGAACTGAATGATAAAATTTAAAAACGGGACCATTCAATTGAGTATAAGTTTGTGAAAATCGGTCCCGCCATTCCCGAGAAAATCACACATCCAAACACAGAAACCCACACACAAGTTTTTTAATCTTGACGAACTGAGTCAAAGGGTGTAAGGCACTCGGCTCTTCGAATCTTAGTTCGAAAATCGGTTTTCACAGTGATTACATGGCCATAAAATAAAAGTAGCATCCCTATTTTTGACATTCTCATATAGAAAGATTATGCGATCATTGTGAAAACCGACTTTTGAACCGAGTGTATATATACCATTCGACTCAGCTCGTCGAGTACGCAAAATGTCTGTGTGTGAATGTATGTATGTAACGTTTTTTTGCACTAATTTTTCTCGGAGATGGCTAAACCGATTTTCACAAACTTAGATTCAAATGAAAGGTCTTGTGGTCCCATACAATATTCCGGAATATTATTTGGATCCAACTTCCAGTTCCGGAATTATAGGGTAAAATGTGCAAAAATTATGAAAATAGGTGCACCACCTTTTTACGGAGATAGCTGAACCGATTTTTACTAACTTAGATTCAAATGAAAGCTGTTTAGATCCCTTATGAAACTCCTGAATTTCATTTGGATCTGATTTCCGGTTGCGGAGTTTTGTAGTAAAATGTGCAAAAATTGTAAAAATAAGTGCACTAACTTATTTTGCAGATGGCTGAAATTTTCCTAAACTTAGATTCAAATGAAAGCTGTTCATGTTCCATACTAAATTTTTGAATTTCATTTTGATCTAACTTTCGGTTCCAGAGTTATGGGGTAAAATGTGCAACAAAATAAAAATATGTGTTCTATCAAACTTAGATTCAAATGAAAGGTCTTTAGGTCTCATACTAAATACCTGAATTTTATCCGGATCCGACCTCCGGATCCGAAAATATAGGGTAAAGTCTAATAAAAATGTTATACCATCATTGAAAAGGGAATATTATTCATGAATTTTGTATGGGATCACAAAACCTTTCATTTGAATCTAAGTTTGTGGAAATCGTTTCAGCCATCTCCGAGAAAAGTGAGTGCAAAAAAAGTAACTCACACTTCCAATAACACACGCACACACACACACACACACACACACACACACACACACACACACACACACACACACACGCGCGCGCGCGCGAAAAAGTGTTCTAAAGCGCCCCTGCTGGCCAAAACGCCCCTCTTCCATTTCTACGCAAAAGTTTTATCACTAACACTATCTTTTCGTAAGATCTTTCTGCTATGCAAGTTTGACAGTTGTCGTTTGCAGGAAAATATGCAAAAACTGAAAATATCATTAGGCAGCTTATCGATGTAATGTTTTTCTTCTACTAAACAAGCATTTTAACCGTGTAAAACGTGTAATGGTCGGTTGCTACTTAGTAATTAACTTTTAGCAATGCGAATGTCTCTATTTATAAAAATCCAGAGAAACAAAGTAGGCGAGGAAGTAGATATTTATTTGCAATACACCTGAGGAACATAATTTTCAATAATTCCGATAGAAATGATGAGAATTGATTGATATGAACACATTTTACAAAACGGCCACATTCTCAGTATTTTCGCTTGCCGTAGGCTTAATTCCCCAGCAACCGTATAATATGCCTCACAACGAATGGAATATGTCCCTTGAAATGTCGGTGTAGAAGAAAAGCAGATAAAGAAGATATTCTTCAACAAATTTAGATCCTTTCAAAATACATTTTGTTTCAAAAAACATTATAAACCTTCAAAACAATATTTTAACTCGATGCATACTGTTTAATCGAAGGTGGGGCATAATGTCCATAGAGCGATTGTTATGAAAAAGTTCGTATATCAGAGAAATAGCTTTACTATAAATAGAGACATTAGCACTACTGAAAGTTAATTACTAAGTAGCAACCGACCATTAGACGTTTTACACGGTTAAAATTCTTGTTTAGTCGAAGCACAAGCTACCTAATGAATGATATTTTCAGTTTTTTCATATTTTCCAGCAAACGACAACTGCCGAACTTGCTTAGCAGAAAGATCTTGGAAAAAGATACTGTTAGTGATAAAACTTTTGTGTAGAAAAGTCTTTAATACATAAAAAGGGAGGGTGGCGTTTTGTCCAGCATGGGCGCTTTGACACACTTACCCCTATATCTGTACATTTAGAAATATCTCAATGTTTTCTTAAGGAAGGGGGGGGGGGGGTGCTAGGGTCACAATTAAAAAGATCATTATTTTTGCAAGTTTTTTCCAGAACTATTGTTCAACAAAATAAATTCAAATGTTTTGCATGATAAAAAGCACCACTCGAACAACATTTTGTAATTTTTTCATGCACGGAACGACCGAAATTAGCTCTGCGCCTAATTCGTATTACTGTTTTTGAATTAGTTGATTTTAACAACAAAATTTCCAAAATAACTATAAAATTAGTTAAAATTTAGAATTTACTGTGCTGAAAAAAACTCTTATTTTTAGAGAATGTGTTTAGTTGGCGAATATTCTGGACACAAACCAGCAATATTTCAATCCAACACGAAATTCTCATTGACAACTAATTTCGTTATTAAAATCAGAAACTTTGATTCTACTTATCTATCACCGTCATTACTGAAGGACAGCAGTGTCAAAGCAAAACAATCCATTAAAAAGCTAAAAGGGACAGTCTTGTTGAAACTGCTCGCAAATTGTTTAGATGTTTTTCGCATGTGTTACGATATATCGCTATATGAATTTCTAAACCGATATGTAAAAATGACGTAAACTGGTAGTGGAAAGTGTATTTATTCAGAATTTGTGCGCAGTTGAAGCGATTGTGGGTAATAATGTTTTTACGCGAAACAGTGAAGTGAGTTTCGAATGTTGCACTCTAATTGTACACGCCGTCCGGTGTACTACTTGTATTCGGTTTTTGTTTTCCGAGTGCTCAAAGTTTTCAGTGAGAGAGTCGATTTCGCGAAGTCGAATGAAGAAAACAGCGATTTAGAAGTAAAATTTTTCAAAAAGAAGTTTATGTTTCGCTTATGTCCAATACAACATCGTATTTATACCTGCAAATATAGAAAAGATAACCGCGACTGAAATTTTTTTCGGTAGTAGTGTGCCATCTAGTGGCTAGTAGTCATTACGGTGTTAACGAGCGCCATATAGCTGCTAATTGCAGAAACCAATTCAACCATTTATGTTGGTTGAAAACAACGTCTATTTCTCTAATTCAACTAAAAAATTAGTTGAATGGATTTGAAGCGTGCCTTAGCTAAGAAATGACAGCACGTTTAATTGGTGAATTCAACTAAAAAAAATAGCCATTTCAACAAATATTTTATTATTATTAAGAGAATTAGAATTAAAAAATCTAAATTAGCAAAAGTAAGATTTTTTTAGTTGTCTCAAAAAATAACTAACTAAAATCAGAAAATCAACTAATTTTTTCGCCAAAATGCTAATTTCGGTCTTTCCGTGTGGAAAAATATTGAGAAATAAGTCGGTGAAGAGGTATTTTTGAGGACGCTTCCTAAAAATCATGATTGCGGTGACCACTGTATCTCAGCGCAGACTGATAAGAAGTCAACAAATCAAAGCAACATAGATAGAGTAGATGTTTTTCTAGACCCCAACGTTTCTGTTTGATTTTTTTTAAATTTTTTTAATTTTTTGTGGTTGTTTAAAGTGAAGCTGTAAAACCTCTCCAAAGTAACAAACAACGAAAGGAAAACTTTGGGGTTTGGTTTTTTATATGTAGAAATTGTGTGCAAAATTTGAAGAAAATTCACAAATCTCCAAATATCAAGGGGAACGTGCCATTTGAGCCAATTTGTTCTGATTCTGATTCGTTCCAATAGGCTTGAAAATTTCACAGAATATTGTTGAAATGTTTTACTATAAGACAATATAAAGAAAATAAGAAATGATTTTTCAAAAGTGTTAGACCCTACCCGCCCCTTAAGGGGGAGGACATATTATAACACATTACCCCAAATATTACGATTACACTAGGAATTCCTCCAGGTCGGGGACTCGAACATATGACCAACTACGTTGTAAGACCAGCGCCCTGTGCGTTGAACCGTCAACCTGGAATAACGCGAACGCGTGCAAAGTTCATCTTAATCGAAATGAGTGAATACTACAGACTTGATACTTGTTTTTTTTTTTCTGAAAATGCTCAACTTGATTTGGCTTTTAATACACTTTTAAAGCAACAAAAAATGAATACATTCAAATTTGAATTGAAATAACTTCAAACCTATAGTTCACCTTCCTCTTTCAAGCTCGAAATTGTCCATTAACATCATAATTCTGTGAAAAGTTAATCCATCCGTAAAATTCGATTATTCACACCGAAAACATGAAACTGAAACAAACACTTGACCACCTATAAATCACCTGTCAATGGTACGCTTTTGATCACTTTTCCTTCCTCAGGCACTCGGACTGACTAACTGACTGGCTGACATTGATTTTGAACTGATGCACATTGAACTTGTTCTGTAACATGGTAGCTATTTTATATCGCCGCACGGCAAACCGATCACTCTAAAACTGTCACATGCACGATGCAATTTCAAGACCCTGTGCCACTAAGAAACCATGTCGGTCAAGTTTTTTTTTCACCCTAACACTACTGGTTTTTTTGTTGTTGTAATAAATATCAAATCACTTGAAAGTGTTAATTAGATTCTCGTTGCAATGAGTTAATTAGTTACCACACATTTTGAAAAATGCATATGTTTACACATTATTACTTCATTAAAGAAACATTTGAAACATCCCAGTAATGAGACCAAAACATTCAGCACGACCTACAAGAACCACTAGAAGAATTCGTGTATGATCTGCAGCAGACTCCGAACTGAACTAACCGGTAGCAAAGTTTGATTTGTTCTGAGAACAACCCGCACCACCAAAGTACCGTGATATGGTCGTTAATGATCTACCAGCTGATGCAACTCAATGGGTGGAAGCTCTCGCAACGTGGTAGCCACGATCTGCAACGGGTAGCAGCGCATTTCCACCTTTCCTGCCAACCCAGTTACGGTGGGTGGTTTGCTGGCTGAGCTGGCTGCTGGGCTAGTGGAAATAAAAGCGAAAGGTTCGATCGTCAGCTCACCTGACCTAGGCAAGTGACGATTGAACTCAGCTGGTCTATGGTTCAGTGGCAGGATTTTACCATGCCGTTCAAAAGTGTGGAAAGAAGAAACGTAAATTCAGTATTGGGTGCAACAGTAGAAAAGATTTTATCGACCCCTGTCCATGGGAAGAACAAAAGCTTCAATAATAAAAACCAACAACAACAACAACAACAACAACAACAGCATCAAAATGAGAAATGTGTTATACATGCTCGGTTGTACGCTTGCCAGCCAGAGAAAGACATTTACCGGCGTTTTGTCGGTGAGCAATTAATTCTCGGATGAAGCAGCTGCTCATTTACGTGCGGCAATGGAAAAGCACAGCATTGATGCGCGACTTTGGACCGCAAGTTTAAGCTCAAGGTCACTAAGTTCATGCGGTATTGAAGGAATTTCGTTGTAGATATTAACGCCATTGAGCAGGGCGTTTCATGAAGGTAGCAGCTATTAGTCGGATGAATGATCACCCGGTTCTGCGTGACAATATTTGAAGACGCATTACTGTATGCTGGAACGGGGGCAGAGGAACCTGTGCCACGATGTCACGAAACAGGCGAACAAAGTTTAAGCTGGTTTCTTCCAGTCCGACATTAGAAACAGTCAACGCTAATATCATATAAAAGTTCTATTGTAATCTTGACATTCAGCTGGAGCCTTATATTTGAAATTTTAATACCGAAATACATGGCAGTGAAGTAACTTCTTACTAAACTTGATATGTTATAATATCGTAGATATGAAATGTACAAGCATTAGCAATGTATGCTGTAAATAGTGGTAATACAGAGTATCAGTCTGTAGCTCAGTCCATAATAATCAAAACGTTGTGTGAATCCATATAATAATTGGAACAAGTAAAGTAAGCCTCCGTAAGTGGAAGTTTCACAACGATTTCGCTTTCTATTTGTCAAGCAAGGATTCAAGACTCACGTCCATTATAGATGGGAGAAATTTCAGTAAACAGCAATTGATACACTTGGATAAATGTTTCTGACAACACATTCATTTGGCCGTCGAAAAGTGAGACAATGACGTGCTCACAAGTTCCCATCTCATGCCTCCCAGTGCACAGTGGTCAAGGACTCAAAATTAGCAGGAAACAATTGTTCACGTTTTCATTATTGGCCTTAGAGATTTGAAGTCTTCGGCACATTTGTTGCAATTAATAAACTGCGTTTTTTGGCCATAGTGGTTTTAGGGTGGTCCTAAAACAAACTATTAACTATTAACTATTAAAAAATTATTTCAAAATCTGGATGAGATAGAACAATGCATCCTTCCACAATAATTTAGAATTATCAATTTAAGGCAACTTTGTCGAAGATATTGGTTGTGTATCTGTACTTTTTTTATATACTTTTTTATATAATATGAGAAAAAATTGGAAAACAGTTATTTTTCTATCTCATTCAAAACAAAATTTCGTGCAAATATTTTTGTACGTTATCATATAACATCTAGCTTATACCGTTTTCGTTTATTGATCAGAGCAGCCCGAGAGGTGACCCAGAGTCGCCCAAATAACTTTTGAGATGTTTGTTTTAGCAACCTGGGGTCGCTCTAGATCGGATTCCAATCGCGTAGTTTCGCTCTGAAAATTTTCTCGGGTCGCACCAAGCATCCATGCGAGTTTGTTTATTTTTTCTTCTTTCCATGAGTTGTTGTTCAGGGCGCGTACTACGTGTTCGTTTTACTCGGAGTCAGAGTCGCCCGCGTCTAGGTTCAAAAACGAAAACGGTATTAGTAATCTACTAAGGAGTGTTAGAAAAAGGAATTGAAAGTGTATTTTCATAACAAATATTTACAATCTATTCTTTGGAAATTTGTTATCCGTATAATAAGATGCACTTTTTAAACTTTTTATCATTATCTAGAAGAAAGGTTTTACAATTACTTTTAGACTTCTGGATCCGGAAATAAAGGGTAAAATGTGTTAAAACTTTTATACCATCACTGAAAAGGATGAAAACACGTAAAAAAAATCTAAATCGACCTTAAATCTTCTCCAATTGATAGTTTTTATCAGTAGACGGTCAAACAAACCCATTTCGGTTATTCTTTCAAGAATCGAAACAAATTATTTTGAAGAATACCACAGTTCTCATATGATAGTCTAATTACTATGAGATAGGGATAAAAAACCACCAGGTGGATTAAAACAGGAGCCATTTTATAGCATTTATTTATTTTACACCGGCTTTACTTTCTTTTGGAGCACCGTCTTTTACCAATATCACACACAAGTAGCAGATATCTGTTAGCGTTTCGTTTTCTTTATAGCGTGTACAAAATAGATCAAAGCATGCATCGTTCGTTTTGTGTTTTCTTCTTCTTTCGGTGTGGTACATATTGTCATTCTATATGGCGATCTGAAAACTTTGACACTCATTGCCCTGTAACTGCGAAACCGGAAGTCGGATCTGGATGGAATTTCAGCTTCAATTCAAATCAAGATTTGTGAAAATCGGTTCAAGCATCACAGAGGAATCGAAGTGAGTTCTTTTTTTGGAGTTTTTCATCACCACTTTCGGTGCTTCCGGAACTGGAAAAGGGGGGACCAGTAGTGTCGAATTACGTTTTTATACCCACAAACTAACAAGTTCTGCAAATTAGAAAAATTTATCAGGCAGGTTTAGGATTTGCACCAGTTTTTGATCATCGTTCGTGAAAAAATACTGATGAAATTGGTAATTTTCCACTCATCATGCTTTAGCGGAAGTCGGATCCAGATAAAATGTTTTACAATTTTTTTGGAAACTATAAAACCTTTCATTTGAATCTTAGTTTGTGAAAATCGTTTCAGCCACCTCTGAGAAAAGTGACAATTTCCCTTTAATTTATGTAATTTTATTTTTGTAACATACAAACACACACACACACACACACATTTGCTCAGTTCGTCGAGCTGAGTCGAATGGTATATGACATTTGGCCCTCCGGACCTCGGTTAAAAAATCGGTTTTTACAGTTGTTGCATAGCCTTTCTATATGAAAAAGGCAAAAAGGATATTGCTATTTTCCCAAAAAATAAAAAATATAAAACTAGACTTTTACATATTTAAGAAAATAGCGCACTGCATTGTTAAACATCTAACAAAACAAAAAGAGATTCGTATCAATTGGTTTAGTAGTAATATTTTTATCGTATGAACGATCGGTTGCTTCAAAGCTCAGACACTTCAATAGGAATGGCATGGCGCGTGTAAACTTAATGAACTATATCTTTGGAACTACTATAAGGAAAACATTTGAAATTCATCTTTGAAAATTTGCAATTGTATTCTCAGCAATAAATAATAAATTGATTTTTCATTATGTCTCCCTTTCAGTTAGCTCTAGACCTACCGTTAAAAAAGTGAAACCTTCCTTAAGAGGCAAATGCCCCTTGATTTAAAGCAGGTGGCTCTATTGCAGCTCAACAAAACATAAAGCATAATCCATATTCAGTGATACAGAATAATTCATTGGTTAGTTTCTTTTATTGAGAAATAAAACTCACATTGTAAGAAAGTAGATCTCGACTCTATACTCGTTATGAAAGGTAGGCTCATGACAATTACGTATGAAACACAACATCGCACGTATGCCCATCGCGGTTTTTTTTAGACTCGTATTCGAATATTTTTGATGACTTTTTTTCAGAACTAGCACTGGTATGTCTGCAACATCAACACGAATGCCGCTTGAAGTCTTGAATTATGCGGGGGACATTTGCATACTCTTTACTTTAAAAAAATACCTAACGGAATTAAACAAGAGGGGTCGGATCACACGAATTAGGTGGTCAACTCACATCAGAATTACTCGAAATTATGCGGTCCGGAAATTTTTCGAGCAATAATGTGGACCTGTTTCCGTAAAAATTTGAACAATTAAAATGCGTTGATCTGATGCTAAAAAAATCCATGGTTAAATTTGCAACACCTTTGATGGTGCAATATGTAAACAAACTGACAGCTCTCACACCTTACAGTTAGGTAAAAAACCAACAGATGAACCATCCATTATATGGAGTCCTAATCAAATGAACTTGCTAAAGACACCAACAACATGTAATGCATGAAAACATCAAGTACAACATACCAGTGTACATGGAGGATCGAGGCATGGATGTACCTTATGATAAAAAAAGAACCGGAACTTTCATTTTAAAATTCCCGAGCTTATCCAATCGGTAAACTTTTATTTTCTCAACGTTGGCAACACTTTTATAAACATTTTATCAAATTTTGACGCATATCGTACGATTAGTTTTTGTTTGGCGTTTGTACAAATAAGTTCAAAATTTTTCGTGTGGCGATTTTTATAATGGATGAAAATTTAGAACAACGTGCGTGCATCAAATTTTGTGTTGCAAATGGATTTAAGTGTTCCGAAACGTTGAAAATATTTTGTATAGACGCCAAACTAAAACTAATCGTACAATATGCGTCAAAATTTGACAGAATGTGTTTAAAAGTGTTGCCAACGTTGAGAGAATAAAAGTTTACCGATTGGACAAGCGCGGGAATTTTAAAATGAAAATTCCGGTTCTTTTTTGATCATTAGGTACATGTGCGTGATCTTCCTTCAGCCACAACCGACGAATTTATCCCAAGAACCATGGTGCAGTACGGAGAGATTTTTTCCATCCAACAAGAAAATTAGAAGGGTCATTGCCGTTCCAGCCTTCCGAGCGAACGGACGTGATTTGGATTTACTGCGAAAGCATTGAAAACCAGTTGTGTGTGTGTGATAAAGTGGTCGGACGATCGAAACGATATTGTGTGATAGACAATAGTGCTTTTTCCTCTGAGAGGTTTTTTTCGCATTATATAATAGAACAGTGCCTTATTGTGAGCGGTGGATCGAAACGGTACCGTTAGCCGGTTATTGTTTCGCCGATCAAGGCCAAGTGTGCGGATTATAAACAAGCGGCCATTGAGTGAGGATTATAAATAAGTGTGCTTTTTCCTCTCGGAGGTTTTTTGCACATCATCAAAGCGGCGATACGCCGACCGACGAAGACCAGCTTGGTGTCCCCCGTTGGATCTTAAGTTAAGTACCGCTACTTCGATTATTCGTTTTTGACCATTATATTTCCCCCCGAATTACTTGTTTCTGCGCGGAAGTAGTTCCGCGACATGTCTAATTTAAGTCCTGGCCCCCCCGCTCCCGATGTTCAAATGGAGACTTCCCTTGTCTGTAAAATGTCCCGCATAAAGAGCTATCCTGATGGGCTCGCACTACCGGCCGGGCCTTACGCGGTCTATTTCCGGACCAAATCAAGAGAAAAAAAATTAAATCTTTTAAAAATATCGCAAGACCTGTTTTCGCGATATAATACTATAAAAAGTATTGATAGAATACGGCCAGACAAGCTCAGGGTCCTGTTTACCAGCTCTAAACAGGCTAATGAGCTTGTTCAAAAGGATCCCTTTACGCAGGAGTACCGCGTCTACGTGCCCGCTCGCGAAGTAGAAATCGACGGTGTGGTCACCGATTCGAGTTTGACTTGCGAGGATATTCTTAAGTACGGGGCGGGTTGTTTTAAAGACCCCTCACTTAAGAATGTCAAGATACTGGATTGCAAGCGATTGCATTCAGTATCGATCGCAGGGGATGGAACAAAGTCTTATCCCCAATCAGACTCTTATCGTGTGACCTTCGCCGGCACTGCTCTGCCCAACTACATCCTCTTGGACCGGGTTCGTTTACCTGTTCGTTTATTTGTACCCCGGATAATGAATTGTACCAATTGCAAACAACTGGGGCATACAGCTACCCATTGCAGCAATAAGCCACGTTGTGCTAACTGTGGGGAAGCTCATGCGGACGGCTCTTGCGGTAAGGATGCTGAAAAGTGTCTCTACTGTAAGGAGGGTCCACATGACCTCTCTGATTGTCCCGCTTACAAACTGCGAGGTGATCGAATGAAGCGTTCCCTAAAGGAGCACTCCAAGCGTTCCTTCGCAGAGATGCTTAAAAGTGCCACCCCTCCTAAACAGACAACGAATCCATATGCCTGCTTGTCGACTGACGAGAGCGATTTTGACGACCCTTTGGAAGGTCCATCTTCAGCGGTCCCTCATAGCTGTAGGAAAAGAATGAATAAATCTTCTCATAAGCTACCTAGTAAGGGTTCGAAGGTGTCTTCCGAAGGGCTTCGAAAAGTTACAGCTAACGGGAATCGGGAAAAATCACCGAAGCAAAAAGCTCCTGGTCTCGGAAAACTCAATTCCGAGATGGAATTCCCACCACTTCCAGGGACTACAAAATCCCCAAGCGTCCCTAAAAATCCACCAGAGAACCAACTAGGTGCTGGACTTATCAAGTTTTCTGATGTTGTGGACTGGATTTTTACAACTTTCAATATTTCAGACCCTCTTAGAAGCATTTTAATTGCTTTCATGCCTACAGTAAAAACATATTTGAAGCAGTTGACTGCAAATTGGCCCCTTCTTTCAGCGATTGTATCTTTCGATGGCTAAATCATCCACCGAGGTCACGGATCTAATCACTGTTTTACAGTGGAATTGTAGAAGTATTATCCCAAAAATAGATTCATTTAAATTTCTAGTGAATAATCTGAAATGTGACGCATTTGCATTGTGCGAAACTTGGTTAACTTCTGAAATACCCTTAAACTCCCACGATTTTAACATTATTCGCTTGGATCGAGATGATCCCTACGGAGGAGTACTTTTAGGGATCAAAAAGTGCTATTCTTTTTATCGAATTAACCTCCCCTCGATACCAGGTATTGAAGTTGTCGCATGTCATGTTACAATCAAAGGTAAGGACCTTTGTATTGCTTCCATCTACATTCCCCCAAGAGCCTCGGTTGGGCATCGGCGACTCAGTGATATCATTGAGCTCCTTCCCGCACCGACGTTGGTTTTGGGAGACTTTAACTCACACGGTACGGGATGGGGCTGTCTTCACGATGATAACAGATCAGCTATGATCCATGATATCTGCGATAACTTCAATATGACAATATTGAATACGGGAGAAATGACACGGATTCCTGCACCACCAGCAAGACCAAGTGCGCTGGATTTATCCCTTTGCTCGACATCGCTACGGTTGGATTGCACGTGGGAGGTAATTCCTGATCCCCACGGTAGCGATCACCTACCGATCGTAATATCAATCACCAGCGGCTCAAAACCATCGAAGACAATCAATGTTTCGTACGACCTCACACGAAATATTGATTGGAATAGCTATGCGACCTCGATATCTGAGAAACTTGAAAGAACTCAACAACTTCCTCCGGAGGAAGAGTACACGTTTTTGGCTGGCTTGATTCTCGACACCGCGACTCAAGCTCAGACGAAACGTGTACCCGGCGCGAAAACTAACATCCGTCCTCCCAACCCGTGGTGGGACAAAGAGTGCACAAATTTAAACGCGGAGAGAGCCTCCGCGTATAAAATATTCAGAAAAAATGGAACACCTGATAATTACCGGAATTACGCGGCGTTAGACGTTAAAACTAGGAACTTGATTAGAGCCAAGAAACGCGGTTACTGGCGTCGGTTTATAGACGGCTTAACGAAAGAAACATCTATGAGCACTCTTTGGAACACAGCCCGACGAATGCGCAATCATAACACCACGAATGAAAGCGAGGAATATTCCAACCGCTGGATATTCGATTTCGCTAAAAAAGTATGCCCAGACTCTGTACCGGAACAGAAGATCACCCGCGCCGCGACAACAAACACAAACGAAACACCGTTTTCGATGGTAGAACTCTCACTTGCACTCTTGTCATGTAACAATAAAGCCCCGGGATTAGACAGAATAAAATTCAACTTGTTGAAAAATCTGCCTGACCCCGCCAAAAGGCGCTTGTTGAGTTTATTCAATAAGTTCCTTGAGGGCAACATTGTTCCACATGACTGGAGACAAGTGAAGGTGATCGCCATTCAAAAACCAGGAAAATCAGCCACCGATCACAATTCGTATCGGCCGATTGCAATGCTTTCCTGTATCCGGAAATTGTTCGAAAAAATGATTCTCTTCCGTCTAGACAATTGGGTCGAAACTAATGGCTTACTTTCAGATACACAATTTGGTTTCCGCAGAGGCAAAGGAACGAACGATTGTTTGGCGTTGCTCTCAACCGAAATTCAAATGGCATTTGCTCGTAAGGAACAAATGGCGTCAGTTTTCCTAGACATCAAGGGGGCTTTTGACTCAGTTTCCATAAACATCCTATCTGAGAAGCTGCATCAGCATGGTCTTTCGCCAGTTTTGAACAACTTTTTACATAATCTATTGTCTGAGAAACACATGTACTTCGCGCATGGTGATTTGTCGACAATACGATTCAGTTACATGGGTCTTCCTCAGGGCTCATGCTTAAGCCCCCTTTTATACAATTTTTACGTAAACGACATCGATAAATTTATCAACACATCTTGCACGCTAAGACAACTTGCCGATGACAGCGTTGTGTCTATTATAGGACCCAAAGCTGGCGATCTGCAAGGGCCGTTACAAGATACTCTTGCCAACTTATCCACATGGGCTCTTCAAATGGGTATCGAGTTCTCTACGGAGAAAACTGAGCTGGTTGTATTTTCAAGGAAGCGAGAACCAGCACAACTACAGCTTCAACTAGGGGGTGAAAACATAGCTCAGGTCTTCACATTTAAATATCTCGGGGTCTGGTTCGACTCCAAAGGCACATGGGGATGTCACATTAGGTATATGAAACGAAAATGCCAACAAAGAATCAACTTTCTTCGTACAATAACCGGATCGTGGTGGGGTGCCCATCCAGGAGACCTGATCAGGCTGTACCAAACAACGATATTGTCCGTGATGGAATACGGATGCTTTTGCTTCCGATCCGCGGCGAACACTCATTTCATCAAGCTGGAAAGAATTCAGTATCGTTGTTTGCGTATTGCCTTGGGTTGCATGCAATCGACTCATACGATGAGCCTCGAAGTGCTGGCGGGCGTTCTCCCATTGAAAAACCGGTTCTGGGATCTCTCATATCGTTTACTCATTCGATGCGACATTTTGAATCCTCTGGTGATTGAAAATTTCGAAAGGTTAGTTGAGCTCAATTCTCAAACCCGTTTTATGTCCTTGTATTTTGATTACATGGCTCAGAATATTAATCCTTCTTCGTTTGTTTCCAACCGTGCTCATTTCTTGGATACTTCTGATTCTACTGTGTTTTTCGATACTTCCATGAGAGAAGAGATTCGTGGAATTCCGGATCACGTGCGCCCTCAAGTGGCCCCAAATATTTTTTATAATAAATTTAGAACAGTCAACTGTGAAAAGGTGTTTTACACTGACGGATCAAACATCAACGAGTCCACAGGCTTCGGTATCTTCAATCAAAACATCACCGCTTCGTACAAACTCAGTGATCCGGCTTCAGTTTACGTCGCAGAATTAGCTGCTATTCAGTACACCCTCGAGATCATTGAAACCTCGCCCAAAGACCATTACTTCATTGTCACGGACAGTCTAAGCTCAATAGAAGCTCTCCGGGCAATGAAGCCAGGAAAGTACCCCCCTTATTTTCTGGGGAAAATACGGGAACACTTGAGAACTTTATCTGAACGGTCTTATTCAATATCGTTAGTCTGGGTCCCTTCGCATTGTTCCATTCCGGGAAATGAAAAGGCAGACTCATTGGCTAAGGTGGGCGCATTAGAAGGTGATATTTATGAAAGACCAATCTGCTTCAATGAATTTTTCAGTATTTCTCGTCAGAAAACTCTCGAAAGTTGGCAAACTTCATGGACGAATGACGAACTGGGACGATGGCTACACTCCATTATTCCTAAGGTATCAACGAAACCGTGGTTCAAGGGGATGAACGTGAGTCGTGATTTCATTCGCGTTATGTCACGGCTCATGTCAAATCACTATACATTCAACGCACATCTCCGGCGTATCGGGATCGTGGAGAACGGGCTCTGCACCTGTGGCGACGGTTATCAGGACATCGAGCATGTCGTGTGGTCGTGCGTAGAGTATCGCGACGCCAGGTCGAAGCTACTGGAATCCCTCAGGGCCCGAGGTAGACCGCCTGAAGTTCCGGTTCGGGATGTGTTGGCGAGTCGGGATAGCTCATATATGCTTTTGATATACGAGTTTCTCAAACACATTAATATACAAGTGTAATCTGTTACATCTGGCTTAGAAAGTTCCTCCTATTTATCGACGTTGTTTCAACTGTGGCTAAGAATAATTTTCACCTGCAGGTTCGACACTAACTTCCGCCGATTATCCCGATTCCTCATCTGTCCACCATCTTCATCGGAACTAACAAGATCTTTGTGCTGTCACTAACCTTTTCGCTTCCCCCCTCCCCGTCTCTTCACCATCTCGATGTCAACTAATTAGATCTCTGTCGTTTTAGTCATTTCATTCCCATATCCCCTTTTTACTCCGTTTTCCGCAATATTTACTTCGCTATTTTTTTTTTCATTTTCTTCTGTAACAACACCATCATCGCCCACGGAAACTTACCAACAGCATGCGGGCCACCCGCCGGGTATTCGTAACCTGGGGGTGTTTCCCGCGGACCCACACGGACCGAAGAATGCGGCCAACATGAACATTCACCAACGCCATATGGAAGACTCTCATGAAATATTCAATTCAACGGCCACTGCCGATCACCAGCTGAAGGCTGGATCTGCCAAAGTCTACCATTGCGACCCAAATATGACATTACTCAATGATACAACCCTAGTTTTAAGTTAGTCGTAAATTAAAATTAGTAAAATCCCTTGGCATCTTAGAGCTTAAGCAGTGTGCCTTAAACATTATATTCTTGAATAAAAAAAAAAAGAAAATTAGAAGAATTTTACCTTCGTATCATCAGTGCCGCACGTTTGTTTGACATGCGTCTGAAAAGGCTATATCTTCTTGTGTAACATTCGGTCAGTACACACGAATTCCATGTAAATCACTTGCCACCAACGACCATCAGTTAGCTACATGTCAATCTTATCAGAAAACTGCTCACTACGGCAAGCCCTGCGAAAAACTGGACAAGATCTACACTGGAGCTACCCCCAAGGACAACTGAACAAAAAAACCCGAAAAATACCACAACAATGATTCCACAAACAACAGTGACACCGAACCAATTGACGAGGACGTGAATAGTTCCCCTCCCTCTTGATTCGATGAATAGCTACGAGAGTGTCTCTCCAAAAAAAATGTATAGTCAACCGTGCAAACCTCTCGTAAATTACCCGAAATAATAATTTTATTAACAAACAACTCTTCTTAATCCACCTAGTGGTATGATAATGCCTTTCTCTTGCCATATAAATATTATCTTTGAAATATGCATAAGATTCTATCGCCGGTCAATAATATCGTGAGCTTAACAAACAGCCCAATAGTAGCTTTCAAACCAGCCCAAATCTTTCGAAATTGATTCAGCTATCTTTGAGAAATTTTGGTGCATTAAAACTGTGATTTTTCGGCTACGTCACATATGAAATTACATATCCCGAGCCGGAACGTTGGCCATAACCCTTCCAAACTTGATCAATGACCACATTGTAGCTTTTAAAGAAGCCTAAGTTTATCGAAATCCATTGCGTTATCTTCGAGAAAATTTAGCCTAATTAAAAATAGCCAATACTCTCTAGTGCGCAATTCAATTTGAAATGCATTGCCTTCCAGGGGACGAGTATAGCGTGATCGAACCTGGGTTCGATTCCCAACCCTGCACATAGTAGGGTCAGAAAGATTTTCTGGTCCATAAAGGCGAATGACCGACCTTAAGATGCTAAAATCTCTATAATTGAAACAAAAACAAATACCTTCCATGCCTTAGCTGATGAGTTTTATTTCGTGGGTATTTCTATGAATAGTTTTTCTGTTAACACTGTAACCGCATGCATCGATTATCGTTTTTTTTTATTCTCGCCATATGATGACTAAGAAAAAAAACAACTTTGCATTATCAGCTTAGTAGCAACGGCCGGATACATGACTTTACTATCAGCAGTCGAAGAAGAATAGTTACGTGATTGGTTCTTTCGCGAAGTGTAGTGACCAGTGAGAATCATACCTGCTTTTCGGTCATGTTTGAAGGTTCGCGTTTGCAAGAAAATATATTCCCAGCATTCGACTCGGTTGTTATCCATTTTACATTCACTTAATGTGGATGTTTTTGGCTTGCGTGCTTGAGTATAATTAGTGATAATTCTTCGCACAAAACACAATGTACAGGCATACGTTTAGTGGAGTTTAGATATGCATTTACAAATCACAGCTAACCGATACTGAAACGTTCGAATCCACTGGCAGAAGTGAAGTCTGCTCGGCGGTTCGAGATTAAGTTTATGACGTTATGCGCCACCAGAGCCGTGATCGATGCTCAGCAAAAAGCACTACTAGAGTAACCGTCTATCCGAGGCTGATGCTAAGGTAGTTGACTCGTTAGGAGATTCGATGTGCAGAGTCTCGCATTTTTGTGGTGTGGCGTAACCATTTGTGATTACAAAGTCACTGACATGTTTAGTCGCATGGTTCAAAGGTGCCAACGCTATAGTTAACCACTTAATATTGATTAATACGCTGTCGCGTTCAGTTATTGTTGCTAGAATTTGATTGATCGGCCGGAAATGAATGTCCAGTATCAACCAAGAACACCAAATACCAAATACAGATATCATCTACACTGTTAAACTTTTTATGTGGGGTCATCTGCTTAATGAAAGCCGCATTATTCCACAAATTTGCAAATTGCAGGAAATCGCATTGAAAATAACAGCATTACTTCGTAACACCACTAGAAAATTACAGCGGATATTCGGTGAATTCAGTAACGGTGAATT
This sequence comes from Malaya genurostris, assembly GCF_030247185.1. Classification (NCBI taxonomy): domain Eukaryota; kingdom Metazoa; phylum Arthropoda; class Insecta; order Diptera; family Culicidae; genus Malaya; species Malaya genurostris. The sequence goes on from NC_080572.1 coordinate 76,954,602, forward strand.
CAGTAACGTTCAGTAAATTCAGTAAATTACAAAGGATATTCGGTGAATTCAGTAACTAGAAAATTACTTCAATGGTGAACATTTAAAATTTCCAAGTCACTCGATCCTGGAACGCCACACTCTCAAGTTTGTCTTCAGTCTTGCCACACGCGCAACCTCCTTGATTGAACACATGCCTCGAGTTCGTAGCCCTGCTGTTGACCAGACCTCTTCCAGGTTCTGTACTGAGCATTCCTCTCAAATACGTCGACTACCCATTCATTAAAGTCACTTCCAAAACTATGATTAAATTATGATTACTAGGAAATTTAACTGCACCTAAGTCTCACCACAGAGCGTCCCAGAAGTCAGTAACATTGTGTCGAGATATTTATTAGAGTCGCTTATCTCATAAAGAAAGACCATGCATTCACTCTAAAATCCTACTTTTGAATCGAGCCCCGAAGAGCCGAGTGTCATATAGCACTCGAATCTGATCGTTGAGATCACGAAATGCCTGGATGTGTGTACGAACATTGACATTGCACTTACATTTATGTTATTAATAAAAGATTGGTCGAAGTTGAATCCAAATGAAGTGGTCTCGTGGTTCCATACGACATTCTTAAATTTTCTATGCATCCGACTTTCGGCCCTGAAATTACAAGGCAATTAGTAACAAAACGATACGATTCGATACCTGGATATACCTGGTCGCTTGGAATTGTGGCCAAAAACTCCAAAACAGAACACACTTTTCTTCGCTACGGCTCAACCGATTTTTACAAATAAAAAGTCCAAAAAAAGGCAATTCGCGACTACCGGGAGAAGTTTGTTTTAAATTTCAAGCCGTCTTAAAAAACTAAAAGAAAAAAGGCGGGTGGGTAATGTCAGAGACATAACTGAATGTCGTGAATACGAAAAAACTGACACGCTCCGATCACTTTTCCGAAATATCAGTTAGTTGATTGATTGTATGAATTGTGCAAGCTTTCTCCTTTTCCACTAATAGAGTTTGAAGTGATGCAGCTACATTAAAATACAGATTAATTGCATTAAACAGCTACTATTCTACAACAATATATTCCAAACTTGAAACAATTCCTTTTTAATTTGCTGTAGTTTGATTTTATTGAAGCTAAGAAGTTCGAAGATATCAGATTCTTCTCGAAATTTCAGTACGAGACAATTGCAATGGCCTGGTCTGAAATGTATCGACGATGTTCGGTATGCAAGAGTAACTGTAATAATAATAATAATAATAATAATAATAATACAGATTAACCTGGATATATATATATATATATATATATATATATATATATATATATATATATATATATATATATATATATATATATATATATATATATATATATATATATATATATATATATATATATATATATATATATATATATATATATATATGTATATATATATATATATATATATATATATATATATATATAAATAAAATACACATTAACCTGTATATATGGCAACCCTGTTTCGCATGGCATATTTTCACACGACCCCATACTAGTATAAAGATGTGTTCAACATCATCACTTTCGCTTTCGCATTGCCGTTCTTAATTGAATGTGTTAGTGACGGTACAAATTATTCTAATTTCTATCTTGATGAATCTTTTGGTAGGAAATATTGAGATCTGAGATGGTTCTCGTGTGTGTCTTGTTTCGGCAACAGTTGCTCAGAAAATGGTAGGAAAGCGACAAAATTCAACTAGTTCTTTATAATGATCTTTAGCACTGAAAAGTGCTTTGAATTGTCTTAAAAACACTGAAAAGTGCTTTGAATGGGCCTTGCTGGACTTTTGGCTGCCTTTTTACCGGTTTTCGGTGTCATCGTGCTGACGGTGTCTCGTGCGTTCAGAGTAGCTGCTTTAACTTAAATGACGCTATTTCTCACATCACATTTCATTTTATACCTGCTACTGGCAGCGATTTACGGACAGCCTCTTTTCCAAAATTTCTTTTCCTGTTCGCAGAACGGCAAACAGTGAGACAACAGGTTCTCGATGTTGCTATCATGTGTCTTGTTTCGGGAACAGTTGCTCAGCAAATGGTAGGAAAAATGAATCACTCAACTTTTATATGGATGCTCTTGTATAGATGCAGACATTTAGCGTTCTGATTGGCTGGTGCTGTCATACGTTAAATCAAATAGGTTTTTCAATAGTGTACTATTGAAAAACTTCAATATTGTTGCAATACATGTTCAAGTTGAAAATTTTCGATTCTAGTATTAGTTAGATTATATAAATCTTTCTACGGATCACTGAGCTATGAGCTTTCAAAATACGAGAAAGGCAAACGCGCCGTATGAATTATCCTCTTTGACACTCGTTTATACCAAACGTTTCAGAAAAGTTTAATTTTGAACTATTTGAGATTATGTCACACAACTGAAAATTTTATCATAAAATTGTGATCATATTTCCGATGGCATCTAGCAAGAATTATGTTGATTCATTAGATACAGCAGGAGATATTGACGATCAAAAACTAATCACTCTCTCGGAGGGTAAATTTTGAAAAGGCGCCCACTAGTATTCACGACAAAATCTTCTTGTTTTGGATCTAAAATATGTCGATTTTTAATTTGCTAGTTTGCGCCCGATCAAACTTCCCAATTAGAACTATTTTGTTTTCTTCTTCAAAACTCGATGATGATACAAAGTCAGCGAAATAAAAACAAGTCAAATAACAAATGATATCAAACATTTTTAATTACAACTCAAGTCTGTACCAGAACTGATAGTTTAAAGTTAGATGGACGTTGTTTTTATGCATGTACGATGTTTCAAAGTGTGAACGATTCGAACGTGAACGGAAATACGAATTTGATATACTTTCGAACGTACCGCATACGGCCGTAAACAAGAATGAGGGTGATAAGCTTTTATTATAACGTTGATTGGAGATCGAATAATTACAAAAAAGGCGCTGTGATTCGACTAATAAGATGACGACTGATACAATCGTCCTACACACTTAAATTTTCTTGCTGAATCTCGGCAAAAAAAAATGTCAGTCAGTTCGGCAAAACTTATCAGGAAGGAATTATGAATTCCCTAGTCATCAGTAATCGGAAAAATTTTTCTCTTTTTTTATGAAATTAATATCACAAAAGCTAATGTTGCTGAAAAAGGTGTTTTAGTGATGTTCATTTCACAGCTAAAGACAATTGTTTCTAGTGCTCCTTAACGCCTCGACCAGGAAATAAGCGGATATTTATAAATATATACAGTGTTGGAGATTGTCGAAAATTCGACAGAAGCTGCTATATTGCTATCTATATTGTATACAACATTTTCAATCCACTAGAAGATGCTAAAAGAACTCGAGTCTCTCAATGCATGAACCGCGAGAGAAATTTTTCTATATTTCTTCGCTCCACTTCATACTCTGAGTATTTCACGGCCCTTAAAAAATTTACAGTCTGATAATGATTGGTGCTGTGTGGAAATTATCAAGAGAGAATCGCAAGTTGACAATTATCGCAGAAAATCGATTCGACTTGATAATTCTCATACTACATTGCGATATTTCAAAACCCTTGTGTGAAGCATTCACATACATATTCATAGGCACAACTTATACAAAGGTTATATGCTCATTAGTACCGTAGTGAGGGTGAGGCGAGTGAGGCGATCGTCTCGGACACCAACATCCAAGGGCGCCAAAATATTACGATAAGATTTTATTGCACGATGACACACACACAACCACACACACAACCACACACACACACTCACACACACACACACACACTACCACACACACACACACAAACACACACACAAACACACACAAACACACACACAAACACACACACACACACGATGAACTGAGTCGAATGGTATATGACACCAATTTTCACTAGTCGGTTTTTCAAGTGATTGCATAACCTTTCTATATGAGAAAGGCAAAATTAATTTCTTGCGATTTTTCTGGAAAAAAAATATTTGCATTAGATGAAATTTAAAATAAGTATTGTACTGGTATATAAATCCGATGAGATGCCACCGTCATCATAATGATTTATTTACATGAAAGTAAATCTCTACAGTCATTTAGAATACAAGTGGTTCAGTTACCTTTCAGCGATGACCGTAACAATTATCTTTCATGACGGTTCTCTTTTGGATGCCCGTGCTTCATTCATGTCTCATTCACTTGGTGGATACTGTACTGTATTCCAAGCAGAAATCTATGCGATTTTATGTGGACTACTATCAACAGTTCAGCACAGAATCTGTGGTAAGCTTTAAAGGCACTCAGTTCGAATGATTTACGGTCGAATCTAGAGATCGCATGTCGAAATACTGTTTATCTCTTATGGGTACTCAGCCATTCTGGTATTACTGGAAATGAATGAGATCATGGCAGTCCTTGCAAACTTGCGCTTAGGCAAAAATATTTTTCCCAAGTAGCAAATGTAACTTATTGAAATTTTAAGAGGTTCTACAATTGTCTTACAATTGTTTTTATATGTTGGATATGTCCAAAAAAACTTTTAAATATGTTGAAATCGGTTGTGCAACTTATACTTGTTTAGTTTTACGATAATACCGAAAAAAATCACTATAGAACAATTTTAAGTATATCTAAAACAATTGTGCAGCAAATCACCAACTTACCCACGTTGCACTAGTAGTTATAGAAGCTCTGCCAAAGTTTTCACATCGTCATGTAAAAACGAAGTAACTAAAACAATTGTTCAACTTATCAAAAAATTACCAAATGGCTGTCATAATTGTTTCGGACTCAATATATGCCAAATGGCTGTATATCTCTTGTAAAGAAAAAATAGTGAAATTATACTCTCCGCAAGGCAAAAACTGATAAGCCGAATTGAAAACCTCGCAGTGAAAACTATTTTGCTGCCGAGTCCGTATTGTCTTGACTGCCTCATGAAATATTAGGTCAGTGTGTGCAGTTTTCTTCATTTTTAGAAAAACAATTCGAAACTTGCAAATAAGTTGTACCACATTTATCTGCTTGAAATGAACCAAAAACTTGCCGACATGAGAATATTATCATAGAAGTATCAGAAATACAGCATTACATACGAAATGAAAACAAAAAGGAATCAGATAATTTGTATTCGGTTTTCATCTCGCGAAAAAATGAACAGACCTGACATCACTTTTCAAAGATATTGAACGAAGTTACATATTACCGCTTGAGCAACTTGTTTTTGCAACTAAAGTACATGGGCTCACTAATATAATACCTACAGTGCGTATCACAAATGTCGGGTTCACTAAGATGAATGACTTAATTGTAATGTTGTTTAAGTTAACTAGTTTGATAAAAATAAAAACGACTATTTTGATAAAAATAAAAACCAAAATTTACATGTTTATATTTCCTTTTATATTGGTAAAATAGTTCCATTGGATCATTTTCTTTTCAACACACTGTTACCCATGATGCCATATTGGAAAATATTGAAGAAAAATTCATTTCAAGATTTTTCAGATTAATTGAAATATCAATATGATTAAAATCGTCTGAAAAGGTGTATGAATGTTTGATAGCTTTCTCATTCATATTTTGAACACTATTCCGATGATATTCATTGAAAAGAATAGATTGTTGTTTTCATAGAAATTGATGTGTAATCATCAAAACACGTGCATTCAAAGGCGCTTGAAAATTTCAGGCGTACGAAGACATGTTTCACCATAAAAATGCAGTTCGTTGTCGATTTTCTATTCACTAAAACAAAAAATAACAATTCTACAATATGTAGTATTACCATTTATTTATGTGGAGAATATTTTTAAAGTTCCATGTTTGTGTTACGGACAGTTGTATATAAAATCGAATGTGAAACTTATTCACATATAATATTATGTTTGCTATGTTTTTGTAAACATCAATTCAATTCTTGTTTACATTACGTAATAGTTCACATGAGTTTCACAATTGTTTTTTCGCTGATTTAATTGCTGCATTTGTAATGGGATCGATGCATGAGTTTTTGTATCAGTTGCACAATAATTGTAAATAAATGTTCGTGACAACGGAAGAACTTAAAGATATGTTGCACAACAAAGAAAAATTGCGCTTTTTCCATAACACAACAGTTACTACAATAGTAATATGAACTAATTTGATAAATTGCACAAGCTGTAGAAAAATACAGGACAGCAACTTAACGTGCTACTTGGGTTCCCATTCCATAAAAAAAAACTGCACGTTGAGAGGGATTATCATCCCCGAAACTCCAAGTTTATTAAAATGTGTAAAGATCCATAAGATCCGTACTACTATTCTTTGAACAAATATCGCCCATGTTGACGTAGGACTACGTCTTTGTTTTCTATATAGAAGTGTGAATTCAAAATACGGATTTTAAAACCGTGCAAACAGTTGTTGGGACACTACCATTCGAGTAGATTAAACTATATATTTGAGATTATGGGTAGTCGAAACTTCAATTAATAACAAACAATGTAAAATTTACTCTGTTTCTCAAGCCGTTCTTTCAAATAACCCTAGCAAAGATGACTGTGACTATTTAAACTGAGCCTCTTCACACAATTAAAAATAATATTGAACAAACTTGCACTCTGTGTGGTTCGTTAACGCCGTGCAAATGCGTTTATGCAAATCCAGCACTTCTTATCGCCAACATGAACATACTAACGGTACATTTCTGGAAACTCAAAATTCTGAAAGAAATTATCGAAAGTATTATTCGCTTATATCACGGCCAAAGGATATGAGAAACACAAAAACTGCTACATAAATGTTCAGCACAAAAATTAACAGAAATTTTTACAATAGTTGTGCTGTCCTACGTCAACAGTTCGAATAAACGCAATGGACTTCACTTATAATGTTCTCCACTAAAACCAAAGTCTTGGCATTACATTTCTTCTATAGAATTTGACCTTTCTGTTTCAACTGAAACTATGAATCCTTCCAGGTCGGGGCTCGAACATATGACACAACTGGTTTGTAAGACCAGCACCCAATGCATTGAACCGCCCATCCGGGCGAAGATTGTAGTGATTCATGTTATGTCATATTACACATACCTCTGAGTTTTATTTAATATTCATAAAGGTGACGTTAATACGTTAAGACGTTTACTCGTTATTGAGTTCCCAAGTAACAATTTTTGTTACGCTAGCTTGTTTGTGACTAGTTTGCAACCAGATATTTGAGTGATTGTTACTAACATCTAACCACTTGCATGACTCAAAAAGCGCAGTTTCTACTAGTTGTCAAGTCGGCTAAAAATATGTTGTCCTTACGTTGTAATGCCATACTTAAATAACTTATCTTTTCATAACTTGAAAATAACTTGTTTCCAAGTAAACTAGTTGAAACTTGGTCACCATCGACATTATAAACATTGAATGAATCCAGAATACTTTTCTATCATCAATAAAAAAGCAGAAGAGTACTTTAAGTCACAAACTTGATACAAGGTACAAATTTCACAACGATCCAAAAATTGTCGAGCGGAATTCAATTTTACTTAACTGTTTTTTATGCGCCTTCCATCAAAATCTGTTTATGAAGATATAAAAAACAAACAACAAAATAACCCTATGTTCAGAATGCTCAAATTTATTCCAAGTAGAGTGATTTTTCATCATTTTAAATTCATATATCATGAGAACTATAATATTATCACATTCGATGTTCAATCCCTATATTATTTTCTTCGTGTTTATGACAGTGCATAGAACAAAAATTACTATTCTGCCTTTCACTATTTTCGGCAAAAAGTAGTTTTAAAGAAAGTAATATCCTGGTTTTATTTACGTTTCATACACTTCTTGACACTCCATATTGTGTTCGCCATATTCAAGCCAACAAAGGCTGTTTTGTTTGCATTTTAGTTATCATAACGTTGGGAAAACTTAACGATAACTACCTGAATTAATGAAGAAATTATATGTTATAATCCTCTAATATCTAAGTTATTGCTATATCAATTCACAGTAACGATTCACTTATACGTTAACGTATTAATAATGGTTTCGCAACGGAAAATAAACCTTTTTTCAACTAGTAGCTAAAAACATAGCTGTGATTAAAGATATGTTAGAATCAAGTAACGATAACTTACAAATGATAGTTAGTTTAATGTTTACGTTATAAAGAAACGCTGCTGTCACCTTGTTTTAACCAGTATAACATGAAAAAACATGTTCGTGCTCTTGTTGCAACACAGTTGGGTTAAGTGGTATCAAAACTAGTTATGGGTTGCTACTATTGAAGTCAAATAAACTTATTTTCAACTAGTGGGTAGAAGCATTGTTGTGATTAAAAATATGTTTGGATTAAGTAACGATAGCTTATAAATTATATTTAATTCAATATGACACAAAGATGTTATGATTGGAAACCTAAATAACTATTTCGTAACTAGTTATGTTATGATGAAACATTGCTGTCACCATGTTTTAACCAGTATAACATAAAACACATATTCGTGCTCTTGTTGCAACATAGTTTGGACTTTGTCGTATCAGAACTAGTTGCGGATTGCTACTTGGGTTACAATTACTGTTGAGTTTTTTTTTATTCAACAATATAATATATTTTTAGGCACACTGCTTAAGCTCTAAGATGCCAAGGGTATTTTCTAATCTTAATTAACGACTAACTTAAAACTAGAATAGTATCGTTAGATTATGTCGTCTTAGATTTTCTAGAATCCATTGTATGTTGCATGGGTCTTCCAGATGGCGCTATCTATGGCCGATTCCTTTCGGTTCGTGTGGGTCCGCGGGAAACACCCCCAGGCTACGAAGGCCCGGCGGGTGGCCCGCATGCTGGTCATCGACTGGAGCGTAGAACCGTAGACGGTGATGGTGATGTTACGGAAGAGAATGAAAAAAAAAAGTAAATATTGTGGAAACCGAGGTAAATAGGGGGTATGGAAACAAAATGTCTGAAAACTACAAAGATCTAATTAGTTGCCATCGAGATGGTGAAGAGACGGAGAAAGGGGGAACGAATAGTTAGTGACAAAAAAAAAAGATCTTGTTAGTTCCAATGAAGATGGTGGACAGGGACGGGGATCGAGAGAATCGGGCGGATATTAGTGTCGAACCTGTAGGTGGAGATTATACTTTCTGAGCGAGGTATATCAGATTACACTTGGATATTAATGTGTTTAAGGTACTGATATATGAGAAACATATATGAACTATCCCGACTCGCCATCACATCTCGGACCGGAACCTCAGGTGGTCTACCTCGGGCCCTAAGGGATTCCAGTAGCTTCGACCTGGCGTCGCGATACTCTACGCACGACCACACGACATGCTCGATGTCCTGATAACCCTCGCCACAGGTGCAGAGACCGCTCTCCGTGAGCCCAATACGCCGGAGATGTGCGTTGAATGTGTAGTGGTTTGACATAAGTCGAGACATCACACGAATGAAATCGCGACTCACGTTCATCCCCCTGAACCAAGGTTTCGTCGATATTTTGGGAACAATGGAGTATAGCCATCTTCCCAGTTCGTTATTGCTCCATGAAGTTTGCCAACTTTCGAGTGTCCTCTGACGAGAAATACTAAAAAATTCATTGAAGCAGATTGGTCTTTCATAAATTTCACCTTCTAATGCACCCACCTTAGCTAATGAGTCTGCCTTTTCATTTCCCGGAATGGAACAATGCGAAGGGACCCAGACTAAGGATATTAAATAAGACCGACCAGATAAAGTTCTCAAGTGTTCCCGTATTTTCCCCAGAAAATATGGGGGATACTTTCCTGGCTTCATTGAACGGAGAGCTTCTATTGAACTTAAACTATCCGTGACAATGAAGTAATGGTCTTTGGGTAAATTTTCAATGATCTCAAGAAAATACTGAATAGCAGCTAATTCTGCGACGTAGACTGAAGCCGGATCACTGAGTTTGTACGAAGCGGTGATGTTTTTATTGAAGATACCAAAGCCTGTGGATCCGTTGAGATTTGACCCATCAGAGTAAAACATCCTTTCACAGTCAACTGCTCTGAATTTATAATAAAAAATATTAGGGATCACTTGAGGGCGTACGTGATCCGGAATCCCACGAATCTCTTCTCTCATGGATGTGTCGAAAAACACAGTAGAATCAAAGTATCCAAGAAATGAGCACGGTTGGAAACAAACGAAGAAGGATTAATATTCTGAGCCATGTAATCAAAATACAAGGACATAAAACGGGTCTGAGAATTGAGCTCGACAAGCCTTTCGAAGTTTTCAATCACCGTCGGATTCAAGACATTGCATCGAATCAGCAATCGATATGAGAGATCCCAGAATCGGTTTTTAAGTGGTATAACGCCCGCCAGCACTTCGAGACTCATCGTATGAGTCGACTGCATGCAACCCAAGGCTATACGCAAGCAACGATACTGAATTCTTTCCAGCTTGATGAAATGGGTGTTCGCCGCGGATCGGAAGCAAAAGCATCCGTATTCCATCACGGACAATATCGTTGTTTGGTACAGCCTGATCAAGTCTCCTGGGTGAGCACCCCACCAAGTTCCGGTTATTGTGCGAAGAAAATTAATTCTTTGCTGGCATTTTTGTTTCAGATACCTAATTTGACATCCCCACGTGCCTTTGGAGTCGAACCAGACCCCGAGATATTTAAATGTGAAGGCCTGAGCTATGGTTTCACCCCTTAGTTGAAGCTGTAATTGTGCTGGTTCTCGCTTCCTTGAAAATACAACCAGCTCAGTTTTCTCCGTAGAGAACTCGATACCCATTTGAAGAGCCCATGTCGACAAGTTGTCGAGGGTATCTTGTAATGGTCCTTGGAGATCGGCAGCTTTGGGTCCTATAATGGACACAACGCTGTCGTCGGCAAGTTGTCTTAGCGTGCAAGATGTGTTTATACATTTGTCGATGTCGTTTACGTAAAAATTGTATAAAAGGGGGCTTAAACATGAGCCCTGAGGAAGACCCATGTAACTGAATCGTATTGTCGACAAATCATTCTGCGCAAAATGCATATGTTTCTCGGACAATAGATTATACAAAAAGTTATTCAAAACTGGTGAAAGACCATGCTTATGCAACTTCTCAGATAGGATATGTATTGAAACTGAGTCGAAAGCCCCCTTGATATCTAGGAAGACTGATGCCATTTGTTCTTTACGGGCAAATGCCATTTGAATTTCGGTTGAGAGCAACGCAAGACAATCGTTCGTTCCTTTGCCCCGGCGAAAACCAAATTGTGTATCTGAAAGCAAGCCATTGGTCTCGACCCGATTGTCTAGGCGGAAGAGAATCATTTTTTCAAACAATTTCCGGATACAGGAAAGCATAGCAATCGGCCGATACGAATTGTGGTCGGAGGCAGGTTTCTCTGGTTTTTTAATGGCGATAACCCTCACTTGTCTCCAGTCATGAGGGACAATATTACCCTCAAGAAACTTGTTGAATAGATTCAACAAGCGCCTTTTGGCAGGGTCAGGCAGATTTTTCAACAAGTTGAATTTGATTCTGTCTAGCCCCGGGGCTTTATTGTTACACGACAAGAGTGCAAGAGAAAACTCTACCATCGAAAACGGTGTTTCGTTTGTATTCGCTGTCGCGACGCGGGAGATCTTCTGGTCCGGAACAGAGTCGGGACACACTTTTTTAGCGAAATCGAATATCCAGCGGTTAGAATATTCCTCGCTTTCGTTCGTGGTGTTTCGATTGCGCATTCGTCGGGCTGTGTTCCAAAGAGTGCTCATCGATGTTTCTTTTGTTAATCCGTCAACGAAACGGCGCCAGTATCCGCGTTTCTTTGCTTTAATTAGGTTCTTCATTTGCATGTCTAACGCCGCGTAATTCCGATAATTACCAGGTGTTCCGTTTTTTCTAAAAATGATATACGCTGCAGATTTTTTAGCGTTTAACTCTGAGCACTCTTTGTCCCACCACGGGTTGGGAGGACGGATGTTAGTTTTCGCGCCCGGTACACGTTTCGTCTGAACTTGAATCGCGGTTCCGAGAATCAAGTCAGCCAAAAACGTGTACTCTTCCTCCGGAGGAAGTTCTTGTGTTGATTCTATTTTCTCAGATATAGAGTTTGCATATATTTTCCAATCAATATTTCGTGTGAGGTCATACAAAACATTGATTGTCTTCGATGGTCTTAATCCGGTGACAATTGAGATGACGATAGGCAAGTGATCGCTACCGTGGGGATCAGGGATTACCTTCCACGTGCAATCCAACCGTAGCGATGTCGAGCAAATGGAAAGATCCAGCGCACTTGGTCTTGCTGGTGGTGCAGGAATCCGTGTCATTTCTCCCGTATTTAAAATTGTCATATTGAAGTTATCGCAAAGGTCATAGATCAGAGTTGATCTGTTGTCATCATGAAGACAGCCCCATCCCGTACCATGAGAGTTGAAGTCTCCTAAAACTAACGTAGGTGTAGGAAGGAGCTCCATGATGTCACAAAGCCGTTGGTGCCCAATCGAAGCTCTTGGGGGAATGTATACGGAAGCAATGCAAAGGTCCTTGCCTTTCATTGTGATTTGACATGCAATAACTTCAACACCTGGTATCGAAGGGAGGTTTATCCGGTAGAAGGGATAGCACTTTTTGATCCCTAAAAGTACTCCTCCGTAGGGGTTTTCTCGATCCAAGCGGATTATATTAAAATCATGGAAGGTAATTGGTATTTCAGAAGTTAGCCATGTTTCGCATAAGGCAAATGCGTCACACTCCAAGATGTTTATTAATACTTTGAAGGGGTCTATTTTCGGTATGATACTTCTACAGTTCCACTGTAAAACAGTGATCGGATCCATTACCTCGTTCAATAAATCAGCCATCGAAGGATACAATCGCTGAAATGAGGGGCCATTTTCCAGTTGACTGCTTCAGAAATGTTTTGACTGTGGGTATAAAACTCATCATAAGCTGTTTCAGGGGGTCGGAAATATTGAAAGTTGTGAAAATCCAGTCCACAATATCCGAGAATTTTATGAATCCAGCACTCGGTCGATTTTCTGGTTGGTTTTCTGGGACACTTGGGGATTTTGATGACCCAGGAAGTGCCGGGAATTCCTTTTTAGATCTGAGTTTCTCAAGATCAGGAGCTGTTTGCTTTGGTTTTTTCATTTTACCAGCACTTCCCATTGCTGTTACTTTTGGGGGACCCTCAGAAGATACCTTCGAACCCTTGCTAGGGAGCTTGTGAGAGGAAATATTTATCCTCTTCCTATAGCTGTGAGGGACTGCCGAAGATGTACCTTCTTGGGGATCGTCAGAATCACACTCGTCAGTTGACAAGCAAGCGTAAAGGTTTCCGGTGAGTTTAGGTGGCGTAGCACTCTTGAGCATTTCTGCAAAAGACCGTTTGGAACGAGACTGGAGAGACTGTTTCAATTTATCTCCTCGCAGTTTGTACGCAGGGCATGCCGCGAGGTCATGATGGTCCTCTCTACAGTAGAGGCACTTTTCGATGCTCTTCCCGCAAGAGCCATCCGCGTGAGCCCCTCCACAGTTAGCACAACGATACTTATTACCACAATGAGAGGCTGTATGCCCCAATTGTTTGCAATTGGAGCAATTCATGACCCGCGGCACATAGAGACGAACAGGCAGACGAACCCGGTCCAGGAGAACGTAGTTGGGTAATGCCGAGCCGGCGAAGGTCACTCGATAAGAGTCTGATTGGGGATAGGATTTTGTACCATCCCCGGCGATCGACACTGAATGCAGCCGTTTGCAATCCAGTATCTTTACATTCTTAAGTACGGGGTCTTTGAAACCGCCGGCCCCGTACTTAAGAAGATCTTCGCATGTCAGGCTCGCATCTGTGACCACGCCGTCTATTTCTACTTCGCGGGCTGGCACGTAGACACAATACTCCCGCGCAAAAAGATCACTTTGAACGATCTCGTTAGCCTGCTTTGAGCTGGTTAACAAGACCCTAAGCTTCCCTGGGCGTACTTTATCAATACGTGTAATAGTAGAGTATCGTGAAGTCAATTCGTGAGATATTTTTATAAGGTTAAATTTGTTGTTGTTCTTGGTCCGGAAATAGACCACACAGGAACCGGTCGAAAGCAAAGGATCATCGGGATACTTCTTTACCCTCGGAATCTTATTGTCAGCTGAAGGGGTAGGGACAAGTGGGGGTGGTTTTGGATCTGTCTCCATTTTTTCATCCGGAGGGGGGGGAACCATTATTATTACACGGAGCTATCTCCGCACAGATTTGATTATGTATGGTGTAAGTGAAATAATCAGAGGATAGCAACAAAATACAAACAATACTTCGCTTGTTCGGCTGCAAAAACAAACGGCCACCAAGACCTGGTCTTGGTCGATTGCCTCTTCAATAGATGCCTAAAACTCCGTGAGGAAAAAAGCACAATCACAATTGTCTATCTATGGCTGTGTGACGGTGAAAAAACCTCCACGAAGAAAAAGCACAAATCACGATATCTAACTCGGTGCAAAAAAAACTCAACTCACTCGCACACCCGAGTGTCCGATCACAATCGACACTGCGAAAACAAAAGAACGACCTTGAAAGCGGATTAATGCGGACTGTACTGGACTGGATTAAAGCGAATACACATCCGATCGCGTCGACAGATACGGTGGGAATGTACTGTAATACTGTTGAGTTTTGTCGTAGTCGTTATCGTCCAGTTTTGTATGTTAGTCAGTCCCCCAAAATTAGGCTCTGTGTTTGTCAGTCCAAATTTTCGTATTGGTCGTCCCAATAAATACAGTTAAGTAGTATCCGCGAGTTCCAACTTCGTCGAGCTCAGACATTCTGAATGAATGTGCGTAAACAAAGGGTTTCAAGTATATTTATGACACATGTGTTGTGGGTTGAATTTTCCAAAAACAAAAAGGAGGAAACACGATTGACTTTTATGTTCTATTTTCAGAATGCCCGTTCAAATAATTTTATACCAATATCATATATATTTTATCCATACATTTACGAGAGAAGTGAAATCGAATACTTTTTTAAATTCAGAGAAAGACTAAAAGTCGCAAATTAAATTCTTACTATGGAATTCATCCAAACAAATTCAATGGTTTTCGTAAAGCAGGTTTTAAAACTTTCTTGAATTTTCAATTATTCCGAAATAGATTTACCACAGGTTTATGCTGATTCTTTATTCTGCTTTATGAACCTTATGAAGAATTGTATGCTTGGCTGAAATATGATCTTAACATGGTTTTCAGAAGGCTTTTGTGGAGTTTACAGTTTCAATGAGGGATTTATGACGTAGCACACAAGGCTGCTGCAAGTATTTAATAAAATTAGAAATGTTACTTGGGATAACCTTATGGTGTTGGTTGAAAAAAAAAGGTGGCGCTACGACTCTGATGCACATAGTTAGAATAAGCGTTAATAGTAAAATGATTCTATCGCCATTATCCACTGCCCATACATAATCGGATCGCGAAACGAGAATAAGCGACTGTTTGTTGCTTCAGAGAGAATCCCCACAGCAGCGAGCGTACTGGTGTCTATTCTATGTTAAATTAACCATGCCGGTTTTTTTGTTGCTGCGATGATATCCGTCTCTCTTTGATGACACTGATTGAATCGTGTGAAGAGTTACTAGAGAGCGTTCTCTGATACGATAAAAGCCATCCTTGAATATATATTTATATATATATATATATATATATATATATATATATATATATATATATATATATATATATATATATATATATATATATATATATATATATATATATATATATATATTCGAAAAGAGACATTAGACGATAAGTGTCTCACCGACACTTATCTCACTGTTCGAAATCTCGGTTTTGCTGATTTCGGTTGTTTACTGACAAGTTCAGTATAATATTATGACAAACTTCGGTAAAATAACGCGCTTTACCGAGATGTCAGCATATTACTCTAACGACTTTCGGAAAAGTGCATGTGGATTACTGAATGATCAGTGAAATGTCCTGTTGTTGCATTTCATTATGCCGAGCTCGAGAAACGGTTTTAAGTGTGTATATAATGATGAAAGTTGCGTAAGACTCCATATATTTCTTTGCAACACAAATATATTTGTAACATTAAATTCAGAATACCAGAGTGAGGTATAAAAATTTCAATTTTGAGAGTGCTTTTCATGTAAACATGTAAACAGAAACGGATTCATCAGAACTAATGAGTACCAGAAGTACCGACTTCAACTGTACCGTTTCCCGGTCCCAGAATTATTGGAAATAGATGTCGTAAACTGCAAAATGAAACTCACTTTATTCCAGTCCACTTTAAACAGTGTTGGTTTTCGCTTTCTAACGTGTAATCTTTACGGATATTAGAAATTTTCATCACTCCATAGTTTTTCTAACAAGAAGTCGGATCCGAATAAAGTCCAATATAAGCCGAAAAAGCAAAAATTTGTTTAATTTATAGCTTATGACAATCGGCTCAGCTATTTCCCCCGGTTTACCACAACTCACCAAAAGCTGATATCTCAAAACGGTATAACTTTGAACGCGCCTTCATCGCTCGAGACAGTTTCCAAGTAAACGCCGAAATTTAGTCTAACCGATACGCGTCGTTCAATGTACTATGAAACTGCGATGTGCACACGATTTGCAGCCACAAACGACTGAATTGAAAAAGCCAGCGATTTCTCTTCAAATCATTCGAACAGTTAGGTTGACTTTGATACTGAAAAGATGACTGAAAATGAAAGATCGTGTGCTTGAGCTGGGGATTTTACATACGTCTTCACATTTTTAAGTTGAATTTTGATTTTAAATTAAAAATACGGTAAATTCATATGTAATTACTATGATTGTTCTAAAATTAGTGAGCCATGAAAACTAAAAAGATGAATCGCAGCGGGATGTAGCTAGGAAAATCAAGAAAATCATTCGGATCCGAAGTGAACCTCCCTGAACAAGGAAAAATGCGCAAAACAAATGCTACGATGCACGGAAAAAATCCGTCATTGCTGTCATGATTAGAAAATCATGAAACCAATCATTTTAACTTCTCATGAAACCTTGAGCAATAACCAGTGCTGTAGGTGCGGTTAGTCACAGTTAGTCAGTGACTAACCAGCTCATAAAACTTCAACTTCTCAGGAATCGAGAAAATTTGTTTTTGGAAATTTTGATAATGACTGATTCAAGTAACCACGACGGGTGCAAACGCAATATTATACCTATTGAGATATGGAGTCGTTATTTATTTATTAGCTAAATAAATAACATCTTGTAATGATAATTAGAAAGGGCGCCTTAGGAATGATTCCTGGGCACAGAATCACGATAGTAAATATGAAAAAGGCGTCTATTAATTTATTCCAGGGCAGAGAGTGAAAGTATTCAATACATCAAATGATCCAACTGAGGACGCAAACCATTATTTATTTTTAAGCTAAATAAATAACATATTGTAAAGATAATTTTCCTGGGTGCCTTATCAATTATTCCAGGGCGCAGAATTCCAACAGGAGAAATGAAAGGGGCGCCCATATAATTTATTTCAGGGCGCAGGGTGAAAGTACTTTAAAATTTTAATTCTACAGAGGGCGAAAATCATTTTTTTTTTCAAGCTAAATAAATAACATCTTGTAAGGTGATTCGATAAGGCGCCTTCGGATGGATTCAAGGGCGCAGAATCACGATAGAAGAAATGATAAGAACGCCCATACAATTGCTCCTAGCGCGCTGGCTGAAATTTTTTTTAAATACAATGAATAATCCTAGTGAGAGCGCAAATCATTATCTATTTTCAAACAAAAAAAATCTTGAAAGCCTAATTTGAAAGAACGCCTTAGGAATAATTCAAGGGTGCGAATCACGGTAGAAAAATTGATAAAAGCGCTCTTAAAATAATTCCAGGGAGCATGGTGGAAGTATTTTTAAATACTTTATATAATTCTACTGAGGGCGCAAATCATTATTTATTTTCAAGCTAAATAAAAAACATAAGTATAGCATAGGAGTGCCTGGGAATTTATATCAGGGTGCAGAACGATTTTTTCACTTAATACTGTAAAGCTTTCGAAAGCATGCTTGGAGCGCAAATTCTTTATTTTTGAGTTATATAAATAGAATCTCGGGAGGAAGCAATGAATAAATCAGCTTTGAGCAGTGCTACCTTAACAATAACATTCATTATATTCAAACATAAAATATACTAGCATTTAAAACTGTCTGTAATCTTCATCAACAGCTTTTAACAGTTTTAAGTTGATTCTATTGAAAAAATTGGACAATAATGAAGTTTTGATCAAGAAATGATGAAGTTCAATAATTTTGAACGAGGTGAATTTTTATGAATACTGGCACCTTTTCTTCAAACTCGGCCTTGTTTAGTAGTTGACGGAAAACGATGTTTGAAGTGGTTTGTAAATCCAAAATGTCGACTTCCGGTTTATCGATATTCCTTAAAAACCCTTACAATATGGGTATTTTCGGAACGGGATTTATGAGTAGATGACGGAAAACGATGTTTCAGGTGGATTGGAAATCCACGATGGCGACTTCCGGTTTATCGATATTGCTTAACAACCCTTACAATATGGATATTTTCGGAACGGGATTGATGAGTAGATGACGGAAAACGATTTTCGAAGTGGTTCGGAAATCCAAGATGGAGACTTCCTGTTTATCGATATTGCTTAAAAACCCTTACAATATGGATATTTTCGGAACGGGATTGATGAGTGGATGATGGAAAACGAAGTTTGAAAAGGTTTGTAAATCCAAGATGGTGACTTCCGGTTTATCGATATTCCTAAAAACCCTTACAATGTGGATATTTTCGAACCGGAATTGATGAATAGTTGACGGAAAACGATTTTAGAAGTGGTTCGGAAATCCTAGATGGCGACTTCCGGTTTATCGATATTGCTTAAAAACCCTTACAATATGGATATTTTCGGAACGGAATTGATGAGTGGGTGACGGAAAACGATGTTTGAAAAGGTTTGTAAATTCAAGATGGCGACTTCCGGTTTGTCGATATTCCTTAAAAACCTTTACAATGCGCGTATTTTCGGAACGGGATTGATGAGTAGATGACGAAAACGATGTTTGAGGTTATTCGGAAATCAAAGATGGCGTCCTCCGGTTTGTCGATATTACTTAAAAACTTTTACAATGTGGGTTTTTCGTAACTTTCATGATTGTTCTGGATGAGTGAAGTAGAATAATACTTTTTCTCGCACAGTGAGAAGTATCATCCTTCATTTTCCATAAAAATGAATCAACTCTTAATTGTTGTTGATGACCCAAGCAAAATACAAACAAAATCAGTTTGACAATTTATGAGCAAGAGAGTGAATCGTTCGAATAGGCAAAACATGTCGATGAGTTTAAAAACCTCGGTTCCATCGATGTAATTTAATAACAGGAGGCAAACGGGATGGTTCGAGTACATTGGACGACTGTTCATAACCACTCAAACGCAAATAATTTGAAATTTCGAAGTACTCTGGGTGGATACAATTTGGATCGTGTTCGGGCCAATTGAAGACGTTTGGACTCAAATAAATAACCGGACTTGCAATTTCAAGCGATTTCGTCAGGTCGTTTAGAGGTCGTTTCGAGAAAAATTTACACAAAATCTCGTCCAAAGAATCCTTTAAAGGTATAGCATGGGAAATGCTTGTGAAAAATTTTAAAAACAAACAGAAAACATCTTTCTAGGTCTAATGGAATTTTTACAAAAAGTACAGAACCGAATAGTTTTGGTGTGTTAATTAAAAGTGGCAGCACACCTCAATCCTGTTGTCTCAGTGCATTGTGACAGCAATAATTATATCTATCAAGAAGATACAATTCACATTTCTGGAATTTTAGGAAAACATCGAATCATTAAAAAAACGTTAATCACTTTCTTTTCTTATAGTCGTTTTATAATTTGACTTCACGGTATTGAACCCAAATTTATATATCGGAAAATGGAAACCTGTATACTGTTCGTTTTGGCACCCTTATTTAATTGAACATGTGATTCGAAATAAAGGAACACGTGAATCAAGTAGGCTCAGTGAAAGTTTCGCACAAATCAACTCGTTTGGCGCCAAACGGTTTTATTAATAATCTAGTATTCATATTTTGCTCTCCAGCGGGCAGCAGCATTGCATAACTCGATACGCGCCAAACAATCATTGGAGATCTAGCATGCATTGAATGGAAAATTTCCAATTCTAAATGAACCAATTTTCTAGTTTTTCTCTACTTTCCCGAAGGATTTTCCTTATGTACTATAGCCTAAAACCTCCGCATAAACGTCACCTTTCGAACAAAAAAAATCATTTGAAGTTCGGCCCACGCATACCAGAGAACATTAGCAACACACACTTTTTTCGCTATTATTTTATATATATAGATAGATGAAGACAGCGTTTCTAAAGTTCATTATAATTAAAAATGCCTGCTACGATACACTTGGAAAAAAACGTCCCTGAACAAATGACTAAATTGCACACTAACCGAAAAGATAGTGATATAATTTCATGTATGTCCAATTCAATTCCTAACCCGATTTGACAAAGCATTATTAATTTATCAAAATTAAGGTTACCAGTTTCATTTATCTTCCGACCACCGCCGACGAGAAGATTTCAATAGTGCCAGAGGGTAAACCACTGTTATAACATTGTTAGGCACATTCGAGCCGGGGTTTTCTCGTAAAGGTAAATTTCTCATAAAATCAGTCGAGGAAATCCATCCTGTCGCTGCTATTGAGTTCTCACTGAGCAGATGCAATTCAATTCATTATTGGTTCCAGTTGGTAGCATGATCATTCAAATGTCTCGGTTAACTTCATTTATTTCCCACAATGCAAAACCTGTTCCCTAACCAATTAACAACATTTGTTATTCGGCGTCAGTTTTGATTTCCTCTTACTGCTACTTATGATGAGTGAGAGAGAGAAAGAGCTCGTCAGTCGGTCACTTTTATGTAACCTTAGACCGCTTATAATGATTGATGTCAATTCACTTTTGGTTTGTATCAGCGGCTGAAATTACACAAACACGCACACACATGTTTACGTGCTTGTCGTCAAATGGCGTTGGTGTGCCGAAATGTGAGTCTTTTCCTTCATGTACTCTAGCCGCGGTACCATCGGTTAGTGACAAAAAAAAGGATTAGATGGGGTAGATATTCAAGTACAACTGAACGGTAAAACCTTTCTCTCGATTGTTTCGGCGAACGCTTGATCTTTGCGGTCTTTGGGTCAACATTGATTACCAAATAATATTACGAACTGTACGCCTGGTTCAAGATGTTCACCAAACAGTAGTGCAATTTCAATTGATTTGGTACGTGTCTTTGTAAACATTATACTGCAAACTTCACAACAAATGAAACCGTAATTCATTTGCAAATTAATTTTCATAGTCATTCAGCAATTTCGTAACGGAATAAATCCTGGACAGAATTAAATTCAACTTGATGAAGAATTTGCCCGACCTTGCAAAAAGACGTTTGTTGGAATTGTTCAACAAGTTTCTTGAGCAAAATATTGTCCCACCTGACTGGAGGCACGTGAAAGAATGGCGATCAAAAGCCGTGAAAAACAGCTTCCCATCACAACTCATATAAACCCATTGCAATGTTGTCCTGCATCAGAAAATTGTTCAAAAAAAATATACTTCGACGTCTTGACACTTGGGGCGAGACGAACGGTTTGTTGTCAGATACTCAGTTTGGCTTCCGAAGAAATAAAGGGACGAATGATTGCCTTGCATTACTTTCGTCTGATATTCAAATTGCCTTCGCACAAAAACAACAAATGGCATCTGTAGTTTTAGACTTGAAAGGAGCTTTTGATTCAGTTTTCATTGATGGTCTTTCAGACAAGCTCCATCAACATGGACTTCCAGCGATTATAAATAATTATTTACACAACCTTTTGTCAGAGAAGTGCATGTATTTTTCACATGGCGATTTGGCAACATTCAGAATGAGCTACATGCACTCAGAAAAATCCTCACTTCAATGCTACGTGAAAACGTATGTGATTTTTATCCATAGAACTTTTCTTGTAATACTCATGTGAAGTATAGATAGCACATAATGAACTCATGAACTCTTAATCCACATTTGTATCACGTAATATCTACGTAACTTTTTTCGTAGATTCTATAGAATACTTTTGTGAAATTTATACAAAGTTCATTTAAATTGTGCTGTAAAATTTATTTCATCTGAAATTACTTTTTACCAAAATTTTACTTAATAGTCACATTATTTTCATGTAATTGTTACTATAAAGTTCTCTATTGAATCTTACTAATGTATATTGGTACTAAAAACTAATAGATTACATAGTCTGTTGGACATAACACTGCGACAAATTTTGTTCCCACGCAGATATTCTGAAAATTTTACTTTTAAACTCGTTTCTGTTGAATTACTGGTGAAAAATATCAAAAATACAGATTGCATTGTTCTAAATCCTTTCTCCGAAGCAGCTGAACTGAAGCAAACATTGTTTTCTTTAAGGAATGCATTCAGCTGAAACTAGTAGTTCAATATGTG
The DNA here is from genome assembly GCF_030247185.1 of Malaya genurostris. Classification (NCBI taxonomy): domain Eukaryota; kingdom Metazoa; phylum Arthropoda; class Insecta; order Diptera; family Culicidae; genus Malaya; species Malaya genurostris. The sequence goes on from NC_080572.1 coordinate 76,977,098, forward strand.
ATTAATGTGCTGGAACACAATATAGAGGTTTTGCCTTTTGAACTCCGCTGTAGAAAAAAAAACAAAATTGAATTGTGTTTCAGTTTCGTATTTTTGGAGCAGTTTTTGTGTTCCAGTTTCGTATTTTATTTACCCTAAAATCATTGTGATAAATACCTTAGAAGGGTCAAAAGGGATTTGGCCTATGTTGTTTGGTCTAGGTTTCTCAACTGACGCCATATTGCGAGCACAAAATGAACATGACAAAATGAATTCAAGTAAGTGCGTGACACATAAAATATATGTGACAACAGCAATAATTCTGACATATGGTTCATTTCATGTTCAATCATGATCCGCTGGTTGTTAAGAAGATCACGTAAACTCCGATGACAAAGCCATTTTTGGAATGTACGTGTTTTTTCACATAAGGTTAACGTGTGGATTTTTTTGAGTGTGGATCTCCAGCAATGCTCATGCCTCAGTCCGTTCCTCTATAATTTTTACGTGAATGACATTGACAGCTGTCCAGTAACCCCATGCACACTAAGACAATTGGCAGATGATGGCATGGTTTCAGTTACTGAACTCAAAGCTATCTGCAAAAACCATAACTTGTCCGTTTGGGCTGTTCATCGGGGTATCGAATTCTCTGCGGAGAAAACATTTCGGTTTCATTTACGCTTCAAGAACCTGCATCTGTTTATATAGCGATTTCATTATAGTTTGAGTTTAATCGTCACATTATCTCCAGACCATTATTTTCTCTAAATTTCTGTTTGAGCTGTTAGTAGAATATTCTCACTAACAGTACTGTTGTAGTACCGTTGAATTCCACTATTTCACTATTTTCACGAAAGTGTATCAAACGTTATAATACAGATACGTATTTTGGAATGTTATTTACATCCTTCTTCGGTGTATCGGTTTTATAATTTTATTGAAAGAATGCTGCAGTGAAGTTCCTTTTTTTACAAACGTAAGTAGGTAGAAACGTAAGTAGGTGTTATGTCTACACCTGTACAATAATTATACTCGTCAACCGGCAGTGTTACCAATGCTACAAACAAAATGTATGGGTAAAGCATTAAAGAAAAAGAGAATAGATTTACTTTTTAACTGATCATACACGCGTGCAGTCGTGTTCTTGAGGTGTCCGAAAATTTCATTAAAGATCAATGCGTAAAACTAACATATTTAATAATGGCGACGAGGAAAAATTTCTTTGGTTGCGGTGATGACTGTAGGCGGTCAGAGATGTATATCTCCTCTGTGCGACGAAGAGCAAGCAAAATTTCTCCCCTCGCACTGACAACTTCAACGAGAGCTCTTCTCTTTCACATTTATACACCACTGTTGTGTAAGTGTGCACGCATCATGAGTTTGTTTATTTCCTTTTACCTCTTCCACTGAATCGCACCAAAGTGCTAGAGCATTAGCTAATAAATTCTCTGAGGTGGATGCAGATACTTTCACACGCTGGTGAGCACTCTGCTGTATGGTTTTCGTAGATGAAGCGTGGATACGCAAAATCAGCAAAATAAAACAATTTATCGTACAATTTTCGGTTTTCCTTGCAAATTTTTCATAGCAAGGCCAGATCTACTCTCTATTAATTGAAGTTCACAGAAGTGTTCGCTCACCATCACGCGCCAGTGGTCACTTGGGTGTATTTAGACGAAAGCGCGTGTGAGCGATTCATGCGAAGAGAATGTGTTTCACTCGCGCCAGCTGCTTTAACCACAAGCACACACTCAAATGCTGTCTATTCGACACTGAGAAGAAGTGCGCTTTCCTCTTTGTGCGGTGATTCGTTTTTTGCATCCTCGGTTTGGCAAAAATCTGACTCTAGCGTGTATAACTCTGGTGAAATGCCATCTCTGTAGGCGGTAAAAGATTTTCCGGATAGGTGTGTTCGGAAAGGATATATTGTTGTTTGCGGAGTGCAATTTGTTCGGCTTCGTGTTGGATCAGCGTGCATAAAAGGAATTCTCGCAATTAGGAAGAAACACAGAAAACTGGAAAAAACTCTAGCACATGAACTAATCAGCAAAGGTAAAGGATTATTTTACAGACATAATCATTCCACGTTATTGTACAAGACGACAAAACGTGCTGCTGGAAATCTGGTGGCCATTGTGTTTTTTTTCTTGCTTGGAAATGAGAGGTTTGTAGTCGGCGGTTTGTCGACTGTGTTGTATTTGTTACTTTATAAGTAGTTCGAATGAACATAGAAGAAGCTTGCCCAAGAAGACAGAGTGCGTCGTACGGATTGGAACAATAGTGGACAAAATATTGTTGAGCTGAAATATAAGTTTGATTTTTGATGCCAAAAGGTTCAGAATTGCATGAAACGTCAAAATTTAGTGTCACCTCGAAAAAATTTTTTTTTGAAAAATCGACTTTTTGGGAATTTTGGGACAAACTTTTACCACCGGGCGGCACCCCTTACGCATGTCCGATTTAGCTCAAATTTTGCATGAAGGCTTTTTTCAAGGTGCTTCAACTTTGAGCACTAGAGCTTAACGAAAATAGAGATGATCCCAAAATTTTGGCACCCTTATATATATATATATATATATATATATATATATATATATATATATATATATATATATATATATATATATATATATATATATATATATATATATTATATATATATATATATATATATATATATATATATATATATATATATATATATATATATATATATATATATATATATATATATATATATATATATATATATATATATACCACAAGATTTTCGAACTTCATCAAAGCGCGTAAAAATACAACGCTTTTTGTCGGTTACGTCACTTATACAATCATATCTCCGAAGCCAATAGTCACAGACATTTTCCGATCTCGTCGAACTGAGTCGAATGGTATATAACACTATGGGTACCCGAGGCTCCGTTCGAAAGTCGATTTTCCAGCAATTCTAATACCTTTCTATAGAGAAAGGCAGAAACTGGAAAATTCAGATTATATTTATGATAGTATCAATGAATTTTATTAAGGTGGATAAAAATTCCATTCTGAACTATAAATAATTTGTATTTCGGATATGATTGAACCTCTAAAATTTTAATTAATTACTTTCGGATACATGAATTCGTTTCAAATTGAATTTCTTAAAATAACAAATTCTTTAACCTGTAAAAAAAATACTTTGTGAATATTATATTAAGAAAAATCTCTAAAAAGGGAAGAATTGTTATGTCTACACCTATACAATAATTATACAATGTCGATATACTGTCAACCGGCAGTGTTACCAATGCTACAAACAAAATGTATGGGTAAAGCATTAAAAGGAAAAAGAGAAAAGATTCACTTCTTAGCTGATCATACACGCGTGCAGTCTTGTTCTTGAGTTGTCCGAAAATTCCATTAAAGATGAATGAGTAAAACTAATATATTTATTGGTAGGTAAACCACAAAAGGAAAAAAATTAAAAGGAAAAAAACATGTAACAGAAAAACTGGAAGAGTTAAGTGTTTTCTATGTTTGTTTTTATCTTGGATATCGGTAGTAACTGGAAAAGCCAAGAAGATCTATTCCCTTGGTCTCGATTTAATATAGAGATGAAGCTATTTTTGAATATATCTAAACTTTCTGCTGAATCTAATTTCCATGGATTGGAAATTTGTCTTAAGATTTTTATGTCATTAGTAGAGAGTTCATGATCTTCTCAAAAGGCATGTTCTGCTACTTTTCACTAGTTCTTTATCACCCATATTTTGTTGAAGTATTTTTAATGATATCAGCTACAATAGTTCTGGCATCATTAATTTGAGAAAAAGAAAGATTACAGTTATTTAGGCCTGCTTCTACGTCTATAATAACTTGTTCGAGGTTTTCTTTAGAAGAAATTGCATAATTTAACCCAAGATTGACATGTTTTGTTTGTTCGTTGGAAAAATTTTGAGATGAACGATTGATTAGTATCGGAGGTTTTGGGGATCGGCGTGTGGAATTTTCGAAACGTAAATTTTCGAATTTCTTGTGAACAAGAATTCGTTTGCGCTCAGATTCGCAATGTTCTGAAAATTTAACTTTGCTTAGGAAAATTTCGAATCCTTGAGGACATTGTTTCGCTAATTTTAAATGAAGATTATAACATTCCAAATTTTTCACGTTCAGAATGCTAAACAATTTTTCAGTTTTCTCACTGATAGTACTGTTGTTGTACTGTTGAATTCCACTATGGCACGTCATTACACTCTCACAAAGTCACTATTTTCACAGTCACTATTTTCACGAAAGTGTATCAAACGTTATAATACAGATACGTATTTCGGAATGTTATTTACATCCTTCTTCAGTGTATCGGTAGCAGAACATGCCTTTTTTGAAGATCATGAACTCACTACTAATGACATAAAAATCTTCAAACAAATTTCCAATCCATGCAAATTAGATTTAGCAGAAAGTTTAGAAATATTCAAAAATAGATCTTCTTGGCTTTTCCAGTTACTACCCATATCCAAGATAAAAACAAACATAGAAAACACTTAACTCTTCCAGTTTTTCTGTTACCTGTTTTTTTCTTTTCATTTTTTTTTTGTTCCTTTTGTGGTTTACCTACTTAAGTTTCTACCTAATTGCGTTTGTTAAAAAGGAACTTCACTGCAGCATTCTTTCAATAAACTTATAAAACGGATACACTGAAGAAGGATGTAAATAACATTCCGAAATATGTATCTGTATTATAACGTTTGATACACTTTCGTGAAAATAGTGACTTTGTGAGAGTGTAATGACGTGACATAGTGAAATTCAACGGTACAACAACAGTACTATTAGCATTATTTTCTTTTCACAGATAGTCTTAGTGCAATTGGAGCCATTCGCTCAAACACTGCTGGTAAAAATGAACCGTGTTAAAACAGTACCTGGACGACATATTAAATAATAATTATCAAATCACTATAGTCTGGGTCCTGGCTTATTGCTCCATTCCAGGCAATGAAAGAGCCGATATTTCAGCCAAACGTGGTGCTATTGAAGGTGTAATTTATGAGACCGATTGCTTTCAACAAATTCAGCAGCGTGTCTCGCTAAAGAACACTTGCCATCTGGCAAGCATCTTGGGATAAAGATGATCTGGTCGGTGGATGCACTCAATTATTCCTAAAATATCGACAAAGGCTTGGTTCAGGGGACTGGATGTGAGCAGGGACTTCATTCGTTTGATGTCCAGACTCATGTCCAATCACGTTAGATGCACATCTCTTTCGAATTGGACTTTCCGAGACTAATCATTGTGCTGGTGGCGAAGGTTATCGCGTTATTGATCATGTCGTTTGCACATGCGTCTAGTCTCGTGATATCAGATCTCAACTAATAAATTCCTTGCGTACCCAAGGTACACTATCTGATGTCTCAGTTCGCGACATTCTTGCTTGTCGTGACCTTCCTTACATGAAACTTCTTTATCATTTCATCAAGTCCATTGGAGTTCCAATTTAAATTTTATTTTATGTTAGACTGTTTTCTTTTAAATGAGTTCAACCAATAGCCAGCTATCTTACATTAAATATAAGTGATAAACTGATACAAACAAACTTGAAATAGTTATAAGATCATGTACAAACTGAATGTATTTTATTTCATGTAATTTATAATAATCGCTTGATAAAAACAGTGTTTAGATTAACTAATGAATTCCAACATATTAATATCATATTCGAAATGTATTAGGTTCAAAGTACTATGTATTGTGGATGCACGGCGAAGAAAAACTTATGTATATTGCCTATGAAAAAAACTTATTTATGGAAAAAAAAACAAATTTTCAGACCAGCCATGCTTTATGCAGTACCAATTTGGTCAAATTGTTGTTCCACCAGAAAGAAAACGCTTCAAGAACTCAGAATAAAATTCTGAAAATGATCTTGAAGCGTCCTCCCTGGTTTAGTACAAATGAGTTACACAGACAAACAAATATAGAACCATTAGATGTAATGTCACATAATAGTATAAGCAAATTCAATCAAAATCGATGCATTCTTCAAATGAATCGATTAGCTCTCTGTATTAGTTAGTAAGTTCGTATATATGTTAAGTTCCTTTTCCCCATTACACAATACAAGTAAAGACTGTCCCAGAAAGTTTGGACGCACTTTGATTTCGCTGTAAATTATTCACAAGTGATAGATATTCAAATTTTATTCGATATACTGATAATAATAGACTACAACTACCGAATATTATTCTCAACATTTGCTACTTAGCCTAGCTGGCGCACCTTCTTGCGAACGTTCCTCATTAAATTCCGTACAGACTTTTTGGCGACAAGAAGACACTTTTTTCCAATCTTTTTCGAACTGTTGAATGGTTTCGGCTGCCGAGACATGTTTCCTAAGATGTGCCTTCGTTAATGCCCAAAATTCCTCAATTGGTCGAAGTTGTGGACAATTTGGTGGATTCATGTCTTTTGGGACGAAAGTGACATTTTCGGTAGTATACCATTCTACCGTTGATTTCGAGTAGTGACAAGAAGCAAGATCTTACCAGAAGGCAACAGTATCCTTGTGGCTTCGAATCATGGGTAGACGTCGTTTTTGTAAACATTCCTTGATGTATATTTCGCTGTTCATTGAAGTAGTGGTGATGAAGGGTTTCGAAATCTTACCGCAGCTACAAATTGCTTGCCATAGCTCTCTTACCAAATTTTTCGACTTCAATCGATGTCTCGGACTGGTTTAACACTTGCCCTTCTCGCATCGTTTGATATTGAGGTCCCGGCAAGGATTTGTAATCGAGTTTCACGTAGGTTTGGTCGTCCATGATTATGCAGTTCGCATTTCCAGCAAAAATCTTATTGCACAGCTTTCAAACCCTCGGCCTGATCGATGCTTCTTGTTTCGGACTACGTTTCTTATAGGTTCGAAAATTCAAACGTTCTTTAGCACGAAGAACATTCGACTTCAAAGTGCCCACTTTTTTCCACATCCCGAACTGAAACCTCCTTCTTTTGCTCGAACGCCTTCAGTATACGTTTATCCAACTGAGGGTTAGCAGGGCCTTTTTTCGACCCGTTTTCGGTTTATCCTCAAAGATGTTATCCTCACCGAACTTCCTGATTGCACTTCGCACGCGTTCTGTGCACCATTTGTACACAATTTTTCGACGATGTTCTGCTGAAAGTCCACACATTTCGAAACAAACTATTGAAAAGGAATAAACAACTGCACAAGCGGTTACAGAAGAGTGTAAACGACAGAACACAGCCATAAAAATTGACAGATTCTGAACATTGCGAAATGGCAGCGGTTTTTGGTTGAGTCAGTACTTTCTGGTACAGTCTTTAGGTTTACAATTTTCCGTACACAAAAATCACAGAACTGCGAAAGCAAGTGAGATCTTCATGGTAATAACCAAATCATGTATATAATAGGGCTGAAAAGTCACCACCACCACCAGTCTGAATAATATAATTTTTTACTCATATTTCAATAATCAATAATCAATCAATGCATTTTAAATCCTGTTAAATGTTGTGGGATATAGTTACGACAATAGTATACGAACGATCAATGCGTCTCCTACAAGTCTGAAGGGTTTCATACTTGACAGCTGTGTGTCAGCGCGAACATCCATCAGCATTCGGCGCAGCAATCCTTGACTATGAACGAGAACAAACAGCGACTGGAATCAACCCTTTTTTAACTACAAGTCGGTGAGAAGGTAAGACGTGGTAACAGTAAACCTGACATGCGGAGTGATTCCCTGCAATTTCATTCTCAATTCCCAAAAATGTGATGGATACCACTTGTTACAGCTGATTTAATGAAATTTTACAGGTTTCTTTCGAACTGTGTACGCTCATCAACCGTGATGTGCTATCAGTGCGGCGTAATACTTTCCAAGCCGTTTTTGTTGAGGATTTAATGCACTCCCGAATCAGTACTTCCTTCAATACTTTACAAAATTTGCTACAACCTTGAACTCAGTCGTATCTGTGGTAATTAAAAACCTGTCAGCTTGCGAAAAATTCCCTTCGAACGAAGCTCCGCCGAAGCGCACTTTCACAAGCTGCGTGGAAAGAAAATGGAACAATAAATGAAGTGACAAGGTGGAACCATTGCAAAAAAAAATATAACAGCTGCGCACGGTTTACTAGCCATCATGTGCTTAAATCATGTGGCAATGTTGCGTAACTGCGAAAAAAGGCGAAGATTAACTTAATAAAATCCAGTTTAAGACACTGAAAGCGAAATGAAGAAAATCATTTCTGGCTGTTTTCTTTGTTGCGAGTTCGACCCCACAAGTGCTTTTGGCAAGTTGAATCATCGAAGTTAATGCACCAAAGCCGAGGGAATTACTTAATTTGAACTACGGAATCCGAAGTGTTGATCTGCGTCGGGAAATCAATTTCGTTAAATGGGAATTTCATGGCGAAATTAGAAGGGTTAGCAAATTTACATCGCACGTTCAAAATTTAGCAAGATAAAGATTGTTTAAATAAATCGTGGCTCACGGTGGTGGGCCTTTCGAATCTGTTTTGCCCGTTTCTACAGTTGACACCCAGATCTATGGGTCGATTGAGCACTCATTCGGAACCGCTGGTCCGGTAATCAGCTATGCCGTTGTCACGGGCATTAATTTGAAGCACTTGTAATTGTGTTTTTAGATATTATCCATCCGATAGTGGAGAGCTTCGTAAATTTGTAACATTGACAAAACATAAAGATCATAGAAGATTCGAAAATTTGTCGTGTATGTATTTGATTGGTGGGTAACAAAAGTATAGTACTGTAATCATCATGTCCTATTTGGTAGTGCTGAGTTTCAAAACAAAATGTGAGCAAAACCCGTTAAAGTACTCTTGAAAGAAAAACTCTAGAAAATTCTCAATGCAAAAAACAAATCTATAAAGGTACAAAAATTGCAAGTTTTAGGCAAAGATAAGCACAAGATGACGATGTACCATATACGCCTATGGAAAATGATTGAACATGGTTTGTGAACCGGTGAACTATTCGTAAATATCTATTGATTTACCCTTCAGTCTTTAAGGTTCAGTGATAATGTTGGCATACATGGGTAGTCTGTTTATTTTGTAAAAATAAACATAAAACATGACGTAATATTTTAAAACACGATAAAAGGAATATCAGTGGATGAACATTTTGATCACTGTCAGAAAAAGGACGAGACATTAAGGCGGACAGGAGACTGACATTAGCATATAAAACTCGAGAAACTTACTTGCAGAAAATTGAAGAGATCATGCCATAATTCAGGCCAGAAATCTGATCGAATCGACTTATACCGTTTTCGTTTTAGAACCAACACGCGGGCGACGCTGACTCCGAGTAAAACGAACACGTGGTACGCGCCCTAAATATCAACTCATATAAAATAGGAAAAAATAAACAACTCGCATGGATTCGTGGTGCGACCCGAGAAAATTTTCAGAACGAAATTATGCGATTGGAGTCCGATCTAGAGCGACCCCAGGTTGCTAAAACAAACACATAAAAAGTTGTTTTGGTGACTCTGGGAAGCTTTTAGGAATTGTCATCAACTATATCGGTTCGAATTTTAAAAACTCATCGCCCTGTAATTCCAGAATCGGAAGACGGAATCGGATAAAATTCAAAAAATTTGTATGGGACCATAAGTTCTTCAATTTGAATTTTTATTTTTGGAATTTGATTTGGCCTTTTTTGAGAAAACTTTTGAGCTTTGAGAATCGATTCGATACCGGAACCGGAATTTGAAAATAGGTGTAGCCGAAGTCAAAACCGATAAACATGATTAATTTATGCGAAATCGACATTTTTATACTAATCACCCTGTACCTCCTAAATCGGATATCGAATCTGACTTAAAAGCACGATTTTTAATAGGATCTTAAGACCTTCCATTTGAATCTTAGATGGTTCATAGATTTCATTTGAATCTTATATCGGTTCAGCCATCTACGAGAAAAATGAGTTACATTATTTTAATTTCGTTTCGCATTACATCCTGTAGTTCCGGAACCAGAAGTCGGATCCAAACGCAAATCAGGAACCTTGTTCGGGAGCATACGACTTTCCATATTATGAATCTGAGCCTGTAGAAAACGGTTGAGCCCTTTCCGAGGAAATTGAATGAAATTATTATCACACGCATTTTCTGATCTCGACGAACTGATTCGAATGGTATATGGGTGTTACGGTCTTCCAGCATTAATTTCTGTAAGTAGTATAAATCAATATAATTATGGAATTGCTTTCAACCCGAAAATGCTGCCATCATTTGGTTTTCATATGTCATATTCGAACGATTATGTTGCCAAAAACGAACCATGCTAAAATCGGTCCGAGGCAAAATGTCATGAAAATGACAGCTGTTCACAGTCTTCTTGGCACTTAGAAACAATTGTATGTAGCCATTAGTTTGATCAAAATCGGTTCAGTCATCTTTGAGATATCGACCTTTTTGTTGACAACACACACACATACATCTGCTCAGTTCGTCGAGATGAATCGATTGGTATATGACACTCGGCTTTCCGGGCCCCGGAATTTTTTTAAAAGTTTGAGCGAATTCTATACCTATTTTTTATATTCATAAAAAAGGTAAAAATGTAAAGGAATATTCTTTCGTTTTAAAAATTCGTATGATTGTTCTAAATAGTAGACAAAGAAATGTTTTTAAATTGTTTTATTGCGATTTTTAAAGTAGTTAATTTACATTGCATTTACATAAATACTACTTTCACACGTACTATTCATTTCCGTCCTAGACATATTGGTGTACCGAGGGTAGCAATGTATTATTGTAATGATTTGACGACTGAATTTCTAAACACAGATTTGAATCTTCAAGAGTAGAGAGTTGTAAATGCAAATAAAATATTCAAACGTAAAACATCAAATGAAAATAACTCCATGTAAACTTTTGACAGTGAACCGAAATCATTGAAAGGTCGTATTTTGATGGTACATAGAAAATCGTCAACCACTCTATCTTAATTCATGTACTTTCAAATTTCTTTGATTCAGACACTTTCAACGTGCATAGGGTTGTCAACTAACAAGAAATTGAGAAAATCAAATATTATTATAATCTAAAGAGATGTTAATAGTAACAAAAAATTTTTAGAATTCCATCTCATGGAATATAGAATATATTGCTCAGTATTCAATATTTAGCCCAAAAATTATAGTTTTACCCTACCCACCTTGAAAATAGTTAATTCAGGTGACAATTAATTCAAAAGTTTTGTTAAAAATCTGTCTATTTTTGTTCATTGACACACCTATGCTCCCTAAAACAATAAAATCTAGTATTGTTCGATCAACCTTGCCTCCTTTTTTCCAGGAAATATAAAAAAAGTTTTTCATAAGTAGTCCAATTCCGTTAGTTTTCTATCCCATACACCTAGAAAATGTTCAAATCTTCTAAATTTCTATCAACAAGAACGCCATCCTTTTCCATTCAAATCACGCTTGATTTTTTTTCCAAAACCCGTAAATTTTTGTTGGATGACAACCCTATGTACTTTTGAAATATGTCAATCTTGTGATTTTCGATCTCTACTCATTCAATTAATATTTGACGGAAAATGGCAACCACACACCGCACCTTTTGCACTGTAAAAAGTGACTATCCAGCGAGCGAATGGATGTAACTTTCAGTTTTGTCATCCACTCACTAGTCTAACTGCCTATCTCGCTCACAATCAGGGGTTGACTGAGTAAAAAATGTATTGTAGCATATATTTTCAGATTTCGTTTTGAGCAATAGTGCGTATTACGCAATTTGGACGAGAGGATGATATCATTATGGCAAGCTGTGATTGGCTCGTGAAAACATAGGTCAATTCAAATCGATGCTGGTTGAAATACCGACTTCGATATTACCGGACCTTGAAAATACTGGAAATATTGATCAAAAACTCCTAAAACAATATTACTCTCGATTTGTGATTCAGAAATTCTCAATATCTACTTAGAAGCTTACAAGGGTTTGCTATATTCCTATGAATAAAGGAATTTAGCAAACCCTTGTCCATATCATTCAACTATTTGTCTAAGCACTTGAGAAGCGCTTGAGTCATATCATTATGATCTGTATAGGAAAACGGGTTTAGACATCCATTGTTAACAACGGAAGCTAAAATCTATATATATATATATATATATATATATATATATATATATATATATATATATATATATATATATATATATATATATATATATATATATATATATATATATATATATATATACATATATATATATATATATATATATATATATATAATTCCTAAACAACTAAATAAATTATCACACCTCACTTGGCACAAGTTATTATTGCTGCTCATAGGTTGCTATAAGGATACTTGGGAAGCGGGGGGGTTTGTTTAGTAAGTATTTGCTAACTGGGGAAATTTGAGGCAAAATGTTTCGAGTTTTGCGAAAATTTACATTTTTCGACAGGCACAGATATTTATAACAATTAAAAGACGGTCGTAAGTGTATTTATACGCGTGAAAGGATAGCAAGCGTCGCCAATAAAGAAGCTGAGAGTCAATTTTATTGTATAAATCGACAAAGTTCCATAACAACTTAGTAAATTATCACCAAAACCTGCACAAATACTTTCTACCATTCAGAGGTGGTCATAAGTGTATTCTTTTGTTTTTTTCGACGAGTTTATATAATCATTGCAAAGGTGTTCGTAGCAATTGCCTCTAAAAAGGGGTGTTTATTGTAACATTTTCTTATTTGTCGACGCACAAGAGAGGGGGAAGGATTCAGATTAGGAGAAGGTACAGGTACATTGCTGAAAATCAATTTTCATCTCCCATTTTTTGTAAAATAAGAGATGGGAAAGAATTTCACGGTCGTGCTAGATAGTATTACTATTGTTAATACGAATGCAACGCAAAATTTTTCAAATGATTTCAAAAGATCTGGTTCTATTTTGCAGGGAAATTCAAAGAACTAAGGGATAATAAATTCTATCTGCCAAATGAACGCGAGTGTATGCAAGTTTTTTACAACCAAACAAAACGTAACCAAGTTTGGCTTGCCGCATGCCCGGGGTGAAATGATTTGCAAACCAATAAAAAATCTCAATGGTAGAAATTACCATTATTTAGTTTGATATATGAGTTAAAATATCGAAATTCAGAACAAAGTCTTCATGAGAAAACGTCAACAAAATATAAAATTCTGTCAATATTACAATATCACTCCAAAAACAAAATATTAAGAGAAGAAATTTTTCTGCTATTTTATTTTCTAGCATTCAGAATTAAATAATATAATAAGAATTTCTCTTATCTGATTATGATGCAGTTTATTCAATTGTATTTCATTTAAGGGGAGTTCAAAATAAAATTTATTCGACCAGGAACGATGCTTCTGGACAAATATAGATACTACTTTTATGTCGAAGGAGATTATAAGGTTATATTGAGGGAGAGGGAGTGTAGCAAGTGCCCCAAAACATAGGAAGTGTAAGGTAAAATTGATCGAATTTAACATAACAACACAAAACTAATCCGATTTGACGAGGATATCATGAAAATTATGATTATTTTGGGATCTGAGATGGGACACTGGCCGTGAGTAATCTGGATATGTACGGAGTATTGTTTAATCGGGATGCCGTCCAAGTTATGTTTCACTTCAATCAGAGTATTTCACTAAGCAGGACAACTTCGAGAATTTTGTTCGGCCTTATTTTCCCGAAACATTTCCGAGCAACGCCATGTCATTCAGCTAGTAATAGAATAAGAATCTATCGACTAGTGAAAACCCACTTCTTCGTCACAGATTCATCGGAGAATGCACTAAGGCACCATTTCAAGTCCCACGAATGCATAGATTTTTTTTCATTGAAAAAGATATAACATATAAGATCGAGATGTAAGTAGCAGAAACTTTACGTCTGCTTAGCGGTTCAAATTGAACTGCCGAGTTTAGCACTAAGCAGTTCAATTTGAACTGCTCTGCACTGATGAGTCGAAGACGAAACGTAAAACTAATATAAGATCAAGATTCTTTGATTGAAAATGTTATAAGAAGTGAAGCAAAGTTTTGTCTACGGAAGAACGTTGTTATTGACTGAATAGCTTGTAAAAACTGAAATTATTAATAATTTTCCGAAAAAACAAGGTAAATAGATAATTAGGCAATGAGTTAATCTTCATTGAGAAAATCAAACCAAAGCCCAAAAAATCAGCGTGGCCTTTTTCCGATCACGTCACACCAAGGTCGTTTTCAGTGGAACCGAGACTCTTACTTACTAGTGTTACGAAGGCCGGCAAGTGAAAGACGAAGGCTACATTTCACTGCATCGAAATCGATTGCTGGTTGTTGTGTTCGACTACATTCCACATGGTGACGGTGACTGTGACGGTGGTGATCTCGACGACAATAAACTATACCCAACGTCAAATTGAACTGCGTGAACAAACGGAAATTATCGTTGAATTGCCGCGGGTGGTCGATTCTCTAATTAGGTTCGGCTTTGGATGGACTGACGGTGTAAAAGAGCTGGCTGACGGTGTGGTCCTTCTCCGGCATTTATATGAGTGTTGATTAAAGCTACTTCAATTCAAGTATTTCTTGTTCATGATTCCGTCTATGCTCTTCTGGTTGTATGCAAATTTGCATGCCTATAGCAGAAAATAACTAACAGTCTCACTCGATTCAACGTCATGCACAATATTAAATAACTTTGTGCAAGCTTTTAATCGCAAATATACACTAACACTCGTTTCAAGTACTAAAAATGATCAGCCTTTTTGAAAATCTGAGAAATATTTTGTAGTTTTCCGTTTGGGTTATTCCTTTCTCATATAGAAAAGCTCTTCAATCACCTCGAAAACCTCGACTTTTAAATCCAGATCCGGAAATCCAAATGTCATTTACCATTCTACTCAGTTCCTTGAGATCTAAAAATGCCTGTGTGTTTGAGTGTGTGCACCGCAAATCTTCTGATAGAAAAGTTTTCAATTAACGTCAAGATCCCACTTCCGGTTCCGTAGTTATAGGGTCATATAAGCAAAAGATTGCAAAAAGTTGCACTCATTTTTTTCCGAGATGACTGAACCAATTTCCGCAAACTTACAGTGAACTGGTAGGTCGTAGGTTCTCATAAACAATTTTAATTTTCTTCTGGATCCCAAGAATAGCGGGATGATATAGACGAAATATGAAAAAAATGAACTCAATTTTCTCAGTCAATTCTAGGATATGAAAGGACGTTATAATTAATAGAAAACTTCTGATTTTCATTCCGATCAGGCTTTTTTTTTATAGAAATTTTTATTCAGGCCAATTTGCATATATATATATATATATATATATATATATATATATATATATATATATATATATATATATATATATATATATATATATATATATATATATATATATATATATATATATATATATATATATATATATATATATATATATATATATATATATATATATATATATATATATATATATATATATATATATATATATATATATATATATATAAGCTTAACGTGGCCGATTGACCCATGTTTTTGTTAGACAATATTATATTTTTATTGTTGGATCTCGTTGTCACTCTTCTTCTAGGGGGCGAGGAGCTTCCATTTCCTTCTAGCGAAGATTGGAGCTAACTTTGTCCGTAGCTCCTATCATCCATTGCTACATCGTTGTAGTTGTGAGTGGTTTCCGTTTCCTTGTTTTAATTGTTGATCGCAGTTTTAGGTTCATTGCTAGATTGCTTTTTGAAACAGGAGCACTGCATTCACTAGTTTCCGTTGTTGAGCGGTTGTCCTTGTTTTTGTTAGAATATGTCCTTTTCGCAGTTTCAGTGCAAGGTTTGCCGTAGTGTGCAGGTTGTTCACCAAACTGACATGGAACCAGTGGATTTTCATACGTAATCAGCGTTTTACACGGATGTATCCCGTCTTGATCACAAATGATGTAAGATGGAATTGCTTTACGTAGTTGCATACGCACCACTCGCACGCCATTCCGGATATCCGGAAAAAAATTCCGCCATAGTTCTCTTTCGATGGAAAGAACTTCACCGTACTGCGACATACTTTCCCGAACAAACTGATCGCTGGTCTGCGGGGGAGGGTCATGCACGCGTACTTCTATGGCATTGTCCACCATGTACACAGGAATTTTATATTTAACATTGTCATGATCAACACTGTGCACCCCGTCATTAACCGAAGTTAATGCAATTGCATCTCTTTCACGTTTGAACATAATGAACACACAGTTAGACTCCTTGTTGAATTAAATTTCACTTACGTCATTAACGTCTAGATGCATTCGTTCCTTAAGCAAAATTTCAATTTCGGTTGCTGCTGGTCTAACTTTGCAGCGCTTGAAATCAATACAAATTAAATTTGGTCTTGTAGGCCAAGTTTCAGGCTTTGTTAAATCGTATTTGCCCATTTCTTATACTCTATTGATCACTGCACTGTATTGTCTTTGTTTCTGTCGTTTCGACCGTAAGTAATTTTCGACTGTATCGGATGAGATGCGAGCACGAACTTATCAGGCTTCTGTAATTGCAGGATGATTAGTGTAAACATTTCCACTGCAAGTGAATTTCGGTATAGTGGACCGACAAAGAGAGGCAAATTTATAAAAATTAGACAAAACATCTATCCGGTTTTTAGAACTTGTTATATAAACTTTTATCTAGTTATATCGGTTCACAACTTCCGGTTACGTAAGTATCTGATAACTTTGATCAAATCAAAGGTACTAAAGTTCCGTAGGTAATGCTAGGAATGCTATAAAATTCAATCCGTCAAAAGTCTGTACTGACTTTCACTGATTTTTAGGGTCTTCGAAGAAGTTTTACAAGATTATCTTACGCTTCTTTTAAAAGTGGAAGCTTAATTATTGTTCAGGGGGTAGTACCTATTTCGAAAAAAAAAAATTTTTTTCGCAAAAAAAAATTTTCTATCTCATTGTGAAGAAAAAACAGGAAATATTTTTGCTGAAGATATAAATAATGTAAAAATAAGAATTTTTTTTAAAATACTCACTTTATTTTAAAAACAATTTTTTTTATGGTTTTATCTATGTAGAATCTACCTCTATTACCTAAGTATCTACTACAAAGTGCGCATAAATACGCATAAACAAGCTCATGCTTGCACGCGTAGCTTAGGCAAATTGTTGTGATTATTATTTTGTTTACTTTTTGACAATTAACAATATTAGAAAAAGTCTAAGTGGAACTCGATGCAATTTCTTAGACCTTTTCAAAGTTAGTTTTAAATATTGAAAATCCGAAAAATTATCAAAAGTTCATTACATATTAAAAAAATGGAAAAATCCCTGAATGTACTTTAGCCTGCTGAGTGAGAGGTAAGATTTCTTATTAACAATGGCTCATTCAATCTGTTAAAGAAGGATAGATACACATTTGGAAGAACGAACAAAACCTCATGTACATATTTCTTCTCATTTATAACTCGCTCTTCAAGAGCCGAAGATCCGTTCAGCTCGTAGCTTGTTTTCACTTTACCAGGTCATTTGTTCAAAAATCTGTGACCATCCAAAAACTCTCACTATTTCAAACCGCTCTGTAATTTCTGGTGCAAAACTGTGATATATTTTAAAAATCTATGATCGATTTCAAAATCTGTGTAAATCTGTGACTATTTTCAGAAATCTGTGAGAATCTGTGCTATTTTTGAGATCCGTGCAAATGGTTGAAAATCTGTGAAACACAGATTAATCTGTGAACCTGGCATCTCTGTTTACCAGTGCGGTGAACTAGTGAGCTGCGGTTTTAAAAAGAGCTGTGAGCTTTCAACTCACTTCAAAGATTCGATTCACTGGAATAGCTCAGGAGCGAATTGCCCATCTCTACGCTCACTGCAAAAGTGAGTTACAGAAATAGCAGACGCGTGACGCCCTCCGTTTCTTAACCATTCATGGTTTCAGCATGACCATAGTGAAAATGAGTCACACGAATAGTACTCAATATATTCTGATTGGATAATGAATTGGATTAGGAATATATTTTCCTATAAGTATTGTTAAAGTTTCCTAGGTAAAAATAGGTAAAATGATGTATAACTTCTTCAGAAAAGAATAAACCTTCTACAAAATTATAGGATTTTATATTTTCTACAATTATTCCAAATAAAGTACGCATAAAAAACTAACTTGAAACACATTATGATTAGAAAACTAATTTTAAAGGGGGTTGTCATAATTCAATAACTAAAATTAACTTTGAAAAGGCCTAAAAAAAAGTTCCATCGAGTTGAAATTACATTTTTTTATGGTATTGAGCATATCATTTCCTATAAATTTTGTAAAAATCAGCTGCATAAAATTTCATATTTCGCTTCGGTGTAATGTTTCATCACAGTTAAAAAAAGGTAAAATGATTTATAACTTTGGCAGAAAACAACAAAACCTATGTACTACCTTCAACAAAAATATGGAATTTTTTTTATTTTCTTCAATTATTCCAAACAAAGTATGCATAAAAAATTAACTTGAAACAAGTTATGAATAAAAAACTGATTTTAGGGGGGTTGCCATGAAAACGCTTTGTATATCCGAAACGGTGCGACCTAGACTTTTGGTATATTTGACAAAGTAAGTTATTTTCAATAGTTCTAAAACTTTGCAGAAGAAAAAAAATTCTATCTCTTCAGAAAAAAAGTTATGGTTATATTTTTTGTCAAAGTAGGCCATGAACAATTAGAGATAGAATCAAATTACGCGGTATATATTTGTAAACAATTTCTTAAAAGCAACTATATGCATTAAAAGAACGGTTTGGCAACTACTAATTTATGTCCAAATTTTTATTAATCCGAACCACTGTGCGGCGCATGGAATAAGCCCGTAGTCAGGGTTGCCCGATGTTAATCTGTAATTTTCTGGTGAAAAATCTGTATATCTGTATCGGAAGATCAAAAATTTGTATTAAAAATCTGCATACACTTAAACCTTAATTTACGCGAACTCAATTCAAGCGAACTTAATTTATGTGCCTTTTTTACGTTTTTACCTTTTTGATATATTTAAAAACCTATTTTAATCCACCTAGTGGTGTAATGATGCCTTTCTCATATTTAATACAGCGGTATTCTATTCAAAATGTTTCTTTTCGATTTTTGAAAGAAACCAAGGGATTGTTTGTGCATCAACTAGTATAACATACAGAATGCAACAGTGCTTTGCTCGCGACGATGATTTAAATTTGTGTTGTATCCGAAAATATGCCGTAATTTTTGTCACGACCATACAACCTCTCATTTGACCTCAAGATTGGGAATATTGGTTTTGAGTCCAGTTTAGAAATTTCTTTACGGTTTTTGTTTCGCCTGTTTAAGTGTTGGTGTACAATATTTTAAACACTTTACCCTATAACTCCGGAACCGGAAGTTGGATCCAAATGAAATTCAGGAATTCAGTATGGAACCGTGAGACCTTTCATTTGAATTTAAGTTTGTGGAAATTGGTCAAACCATCGCAGTGAAAAATGAGTGAGATCTATTTTGGAATATATGACTACTATTTTCGGTACTTCCGGAACTGGAAACCGGGAGTCAGGATAGCCGAAATGGGTTTGATTAGTTGCCTACTGATAATGGTTACCAATTTGTGTAGTTTTGAGACCAATTTAATTCCGGAACCGGAAGTCAGATCCGGATGAAATTTAGGTATTTTATTCAGAACTAGGAGAACTTTCATTTGAATTCTAGATTGTAAAAATAAATGACGCCATCTCTGAGAAAAGTAAGAAAGTAGTTTGAATTAGGATTTTTTTCACTAATCACCCTGTAATTCCGGAACCGGAAGTCGAATAAAAATAAAATTCAGGAACTTTGTATGGGACAATTGAAGCTTTTATTTGAATCTAAGTTTGTGAGAATCGGTTCAGCCGTCTATGAGCAAAGTAGTGCACTTTTTTCAATTCTTTTTGCACTCATCACACTGTAATTCTGGAACCGGAAGTCGGGTTCGAATAAAATTCAGGAACTTTGTGTGGAGTTACAAGACCTTTCATTTGATTCTGAGTTTATGAAAATCGGTTCAGCCATCTCCGAGAAAAGTGTGTGACTATTTCTTTCCTTTTTTGGTGCATATCACCCTGTAATTCGGGAACCTTAAGACCTTTCATTTAAAGTTTACGAAAATAGGCTTAGCCTATCTGAGAAAATTATTTAACGATAAACCAGATAAATTTATTCGAAATGGACACCCAAACCGGAAGTTGGATCTGACTAAAAAGCGAGATGTTATATAGGACCTTAAGACCTTTCATTTTAAGACATTTCATTTTAATCTTTTATGGTTCCTACATTTCATTTGAATCTTAGATCGGTTTAGCCATCCTCGAAAAAATGACTAACACTATTTTAATTTCGTTTCACATATCATCCTGTAATTCCGGAACCAGAAGTCGGATCCAAACGTAATTCAGGAACCTTGTTTGGGAGTATACGACTTTTCATATGACTATAGAGTTTGTAGAAAACGGCCTCATACAATTTTCCTGAGTTTTATTTGGACCCGACTTCCGGTTCCGGAATTACAAGGAAATATATGCAAATTTATGGAAAAATGCGCAATAAATTTTCTCGGAAATTTCTCAACCGATTTTCACAAACTAAGAAGCAAACAAAAAGGGCTTAAATTCAGATCCGACTTCCGGTTCCAGTATTATAGTGCGATCAGCGAAAATTTTCAATTTCATGAGTATTTTTTCACAAGCGATGGCGAAACGAGGTGCACATTTTTATAAAACGTAATACTAAACAGATCTGAATGAATGAATATATAATACTACTCTGGGACTACTAGTCCCCGGTTTCAGCTTCCGAAATAGTGAAGAATAGAGATAATAGTGAAGAAAATCTATAAAAACGGAACTCCCGTCGATTTCTCAGCAACATTAATTATTAACAATCTGTTTCTTTGTTCCAGGTTTGTTGTTACTGATTGAAAAATTATACTTTAAACTGTTAATTATTGAAAAATTATAACTAAGATTCGCATTGCTCGGATAGATCATTAGATCTGTTTTCAGTGAAGTTCTTGGACAAACGAGAACATACCTGGAAAAGCTATAAATAGACAAGTAAGCAATGTGTAGCTCTAAAAATATGAACAGCAAACAAAAAAAATAGATATTAGTGATATGTTCCTGCTGTGGCACAGTGTAGTCCCTAGGAACAATATTCCAAATAAGTCTTTAATCTTGGAATATCTCTTACGGATTTTTGTAGTCTCATAATACACGCAGGTGATCCTAGATGCTTTTGCGTATAGACGTAATTAGTTTTTTTTGTGTTAATTATTCTAAAATCGAATGAAATTGAAAAAACCACTCTTATGCGAAAAATTTGAAAAAAGGCGATGTTTCATTTAATTTACGCGCCCCCGACGTAGTCCGTAAATTGATGTTCCAGTGAACGATAGGTTCAAGAATTTGAACATATTTAAATCTTATCAGTTGATGTTAATAGCAACTTGAAACGAAATGTGGTTTCGGAAAAAATCGGAAATACTGGTTCAATCTCTAGAATAGAACTTATAGCAATTACTTACAATAATGGTACTGAAAAAGGCAGCATTGCACAACCAGGTTGACTAACACTCCTAATACCAAGCCTAAAAATGTTACACGGAGCACCAAGCCTGAAAAAAGTTTGAACGGTAATTTTGAGCTATCATAGCTCAGTTATTACTTGAAAAATTTCGATAAATTTTACACCCCCGAATTTTGTGAAGTTTGTAGATTATTTTAAGTATATCATTAGTCACGATCGTTTAGGAAAAACTAATGAAAATCTGATTTTTTCCGTTCCAAGTTTTTTTTCAAGCTCAAAATGTGCCCTATCTGCATTCATGCGGCACCTGCATCACGAATCGGATATTGAAAACCACAACTTTACCAAGTCATAATTTTGCTGTTAGTCAACCGATTTTCGAAATTTGTTCACCATTGAAAAGGTACTACATACAGAAATAAAATGCACTGAAAAAACCCTAAAAATAGGGTTGTCTACCCAAAATTATAATGAAAACGGTAAATAGATGACCTCAGAATATGTGAGACTTTTTACAATATTCTTAAATATCTCGAAATTCAAAGCGATGACCTAGATATTTTTACACATCATTCGATTGCTAGTGATACCAGCTACCATTTTCGTCCAACTACCATTTCTGCACTATTAAAAGAAAACCTTAAAAAATCGATAAATTTATAAATATATGTGAATTTTTCATTTTTTTTCACATGTTCGTATATTACTCGAAAATCAATGCGATGACATGTACATTTTTCTGCTCCAAAATATTGGAATCATTACCAGAAACAATGTATTGATGAACAAAATTATATATCCGTTCAAAGAATCTCAAGAAATTTGGTACAAATACAGAGAATTTCTATTATTGGAAAAATTTTGCCAAACAAAATCAAATCAAAATTTTTGAATTTCATGATAAATATTTTTTTATTATTTAGTTGGAAATTTCTTATGAACAAAATTTACAAAATAACTGAAACTTGGATTTCACTGACGATCTAAAAAAATTCGGTAAATATACCTAAACTCAAAAAATAATTATATTTTTGTATTGCACAAAAGATCTATTTTTATGCAAAACCCAAACACAATTGATAACTACTAAAATTCTGATTTTGTTTTAGGTTTGCCGTAGAATCTTAAAAATTAGGTAGAAGATCGGAAATTTGAAAATTTCCGAGTTACAGGGTCCGGCACTCGAAGTGTAACCAACTTCAGACCTTCGAGCCTGGCGTCAAGGTAAATGCGACATATTATCGGGAAAGTATTCTGGAGGTTGCTTTGAAGCCGTGGGCAGACAAACATTTCGGTGGCAGACCATGGACGTTTCAGCAGGACTCGGCACCGTCTCACAAAGCTCGAGTGAACCAAGAATGGCTGAAAAACAACGTTCCGAACTTCATCACGTCCACACAATGGCTCTCGAATTCACCAGATGCGAATCCAATGGATTATTCTCTTTGGGCCATTTTGGAGAGCAAAGTCCGAACTAAAAGATACACCAGTCTCAAGGCGCTGAAAAAAGTTATTGTCCGCGAGTGGGCCAAAATACACCTGCAAGTCACATTCGGGCAGCTTGCGATTCGTTTTTTGACCGTCTCAAGGCCATAGTCAAGGCAAAAGGTGGTCATATCGAGCAAAAGTGAATTGATTCTGAATTTTGTATTATTTTTACACATTTTGTACTTCGAATTAAGTAAAAGTAATTTTCCAAACTGAATTTATGGCCTTTTCAATTGGTTACACTTCGAGTGCCGGACCCTGTATATTGCATTACACAGTGGTCCGGATCCACTATTTAGGAGGACAAAAACATTTGTGGCTTAACCTTATACTTTAGAGCTATGATGTCTTCAAAACAAATGGTTAGTGAAAGATAAGCCATATTTCGATGTACATGGTATTAGGGTGGCTCTTATTATTACGGTGATCCAAAACATATTTTTCGAATGTGTTGAGATAGAAGACTGCATTCTTCAGCAAAATTGTAGATAAACTTATATTGAGCAGCTTTGTTGAAGACACCATTGTGGTATCTGCAATGATTTCAGTGTTACAGCTATTTTTAAAAAGCAACTTAGGGTGTTCCTCAAAAATCAGATTTTTTGCTCTAGCATTTTTATTTTTCACTTTTCTTATTAGATATCATTGAGCATCTTTTAGAGTATGTTGAAACCAATTTTTGATTGGCTGGCGCATTCAAGTAGCGTTTTCTGAACCCAAGTTATGGGCAAAACTAGTTCAAAACAGATTATTTTTAAACTGTTATATCTAAAATTGAGGCAAATAAAAAAAATCCGTTTCTTGGATTTGACAAAAAATACTTTCGAATTTGCTTATAAAAATAAGGTGGAGGAGATATTTTTTTAATTTTTTTAAATTGTGTTCAAACATCGGGTTTATTCATTGAAAAATACTCTGTCATGTAAGGCATTTATTAGCTATATATGAAAATAATCTATTTTTTTTCTTCTAGAGTGTTAAAACGAATTCAAGCAATCGTTTGAATACCTCCTCCAGATTCACTAAACGATTGAATTTTCCTATACTTGTGTATTGATTAATTTCGACTTCCTTGTGCTTCCTCGCCGAACGTCAAGTCCATGAGTCATCACGATTTTTTTTTTTTTTTTTTGAAAAAAAAAACGACTCTCTGGGACTTTGAATTTTAAGATTTCCGATATCGAACGTCGAAATCTAGTGTTATCTCGACATTTCAGGCAGTTCTAAATATTTGACATAAAAAATAAACTTCCGATTTCTGTGAATTTTTTTCAAAAAAAAAATCTTAGATCACACTAGATCTTGACGTTTTAGCCAATTTCAAGATATTTGGAATTAAAAAAAATTGTGTGGTGATTTTTCGAAATAGAAAATTTTCAAACTTTCACCATTACCATTACGTTTCGTTTTAGATTCGTCAGTGCATAGCAGTTTATGTGGAACTGTTATGCCACCATCGAGGTTAAAACGAAACGTGAACATAATGAAATTGGTTATGTGCCCTAGCACAAACAAGGTTAATTCCTAAATAACTTCCAATGACTTCCGGCACCACTCACCCATCTACCGCTTTACGAAATTAAAGATGATGATTCCAAAATATTGGCACCCTACTGTTTAATTATAATGGTAGTAGTAATGATAAAAATCCAATCACAAAAAATATTTCATGTTTTTGGTTAAATAGTAGTACCCTGTATAGTATGACCCGGGTTGGCGGTTCAATGCATAAGACGCTGGTCTTACAAGCCAGTTGTCGTATGTTCGAGCCCCGACCTGGAAGCATTCTTATTGTCATTAGAATCCATAGTACTAGCCATGCAATGATTCTGTACACTAAGAATCGGCTGCGAAGTCTTGTTGAAACAGAAAGGGCAAATTCCACATAAGGAATGTAATGCCAAGACTTTGCTCTGCTTTGCCTATATAGTATGAATTTCATATAATATATAAAATATATAATTCATATATAACATAAGTGCAGAATTTTATTCAGTAAAAATCATTCAAACGGATAGGTAGTTTTTCGTGACGAAGATAAATGTAAGCTGCAGGTAAATTGGTTGGTTGGTGCAAATCGTAAAGGCTGCTGTAAAGCCAATATTCGAGGCGATTCCAGTTTCAGAAGTACCTGGAATAGTGGAACTCACTTCACTGAGAAAGATGGCCTAACTGATCTGAGAACTGTTTCATTCTGTAGGTTACACTAGTTTTCATGTTTTTCAAAAATCAAACAAAATTGTTTGAAGAATGCCTTTTTTATATGAGAATAAGAGAGATATGAAAAAGGCATCATTACACCACTAGGTGGATAAAAACAGGTTTTACTTAATTTCGAGAGATTTTTTGTGCTAAATACTTAATTCTCCTTTTTCTGGATTGGTAAACAAGTATATGATAGATTTTCGAGTGGAATTTACTAATAGAATACTCAAATAATTTTCGAATTCTATACATTCTGAAATAATGAAATTTTAATTTTAATATTCTACCGATTACAATTGATGCCGTTTAGGATAGCGGAAAAATTAAGATATGTATATTTTTTGTTCCTAATTGCTTGTGAAACAAAAAACAAGGAATAAATTATTTTTGTTGTTGGTTTCTTTTGCCATGGGTTATTATATGAAATTCAAATAATTTTACGTTCTATTTCTTATTGTACAAAGCCATTGAAATTATTTAAAATTTTTGTGTTGTCACAAAATATATTTTATTAGTAAAATTCAAATTCTACGTGTCTATGAAACAGATGAAATCAACACGGATTGCAATATATTCACTTTGATTTGCAGAAACGTTGGAACGCAATAAAATTTTTGATATTTTCGATCTTCTATCGATTTTTTGAGATATTACGGAAAACCTAAAATAAAATCAGAATTTTGTAATTTTTTCGTGGAAAAATATTGAGAAATTAGTCGGCGAAGAGGCATTTTTGAGGACGCTTATTAAAAATCATATTTTGCGGCTTCCACTGTATCTCAGCGCAGACTAATCAGAAGTGAACAAATCAAAGCAGCATAGTTAGAGTAGAAGTTTTTCTAGACCCCAACGTTTCTGTTTGATTATTTTTTAATTTTTTGAATTTTTGGTGGCTGTTTAAAGTGAAAACTACGATTTTTCACGAAAAAATCCACCATATTGTATCTGTAAAACCTCCCCAAAGTAACAAACAACGAAAAGGAAAACGTTGGGGTCTGGTTTTTTATATGTAGAAAGTGTGTGCAAAGTTTGAAACAAATCGGTGCAGTAGTTTTTGAATGACGATGGACACGGACTTTCAAAACCTGCTTTCGAGAAAAACGCGTTTAGAGTTTTTTGTCTTTAAAATCAATGGAAACAATTTATTACTGAAGGGAGCACGTAGGCTCTAACATTCTCAAATAGACATATTTTTTCTTTTGTATATTGTTAAAATGAAACATTTCGAGAATGTTTTGTCAAGTTTTTAAGTCCATCGAAGCAGAAATCTTGGGCCTGTGATTCGAGCTCTTACGTCTTCGCAGTATGAGATAAGCAAAGATAAAGGTCCATAACTTGCTGAGTTTGTGCCGATAGGCTTGAAAATTTCACAGAATAATCTTGAATTGTTTTACTATCAGAAAATAGAAAGAAAATAATAAATGATTTTTCAAAAGTGCTAGACCCTACCAGGCTAAAGTGAGCTACACCCTACATTATTTTCTTTCATTTTCGCATTTTGCAATCGACTCTTGAATACATTGCTAATCAAACTGAACTACTATGAACGACAGGTTTGACAGCTCAACATGAGTCGCTAAAAAACGTACAAATTCTTTTCTCTGATGAAGCATCTTGATAATTACAATCATAAATGACTGCTACAGATGTTCGATATAATTGTTTCGATTTATACCAGAGCATCCAAAAGCTGTCGAGCTGTTCCGATCGCGTGTTTTGCATGTTGTAACCACTGTAAAACTGAACGATAAAATTACTTCTTTTTGTTACCACCAACAACTTTAAGTATGATAGTTATACTATTATAGAGTATAACTCGTCGGATGCAAAATCGCCCCAGGCATTTCAGAGCTATATCGTATTTTCTACTGATCAACTGAGTATTGTTTTCCAAAGAAGGTAAACTTTTTTCGAATCACCAAATCCCAAAGGGTGCATATGCTAGTAAAGGGCATTGATTTTCGGAGTACCTTATGCAATTGATTATATAGGTAAGCTTAGTTAAAGTGAAGGGATAAAATGGAGCAGCGAGCAGCACCCGTTCAGAAGTGAACACAAAATAAAAGTTGTTTGGCCACATTATCACTAGCCACAATGACCTCGCGGGACTGCAGTAAGACGTTGAATGGACGATAATACTAGGCATAATACTTGGGATTATCTTCAAGCGACAAAAAAAAACCCAAACTTCGCCTTTAACACTACCGAGTCCTGATAACCACAAATTGAACTTGCCCCCAAGTGAAAGTAGAGAATGAAAGCAGATGTGGGTGTTTTCTTGCGGAATCAAATAAACCCACACTCATCATCATAATCGGAGCTATCGTGCCACCAAGTTCTCATAATGGATTCACCTGTCAAAATGTATGTGTATGTGAGTATGGGCACGTATTTATTTCGCGTCTGCTTGGGCCTGCCTCTCACATTCGGGTACAAATAATTTCCTTATGTAATGCAATGCA
Source organism: Malaya genurostris (assembly GCF_030247185.1). Classification (NCBI taxonomy): domain Eukaryota; kingdom Metazoa; phylum Arthropoda; class Insecta; order Diptera; family Culicidae; genus Malaya; species Malaya genurostris. The sequence goes on from NC_080572.1 coordinate 77,004,821, forward strand.
CGAACAGTGATCGCAGAAGATGCAATTGAAAAGATGACATAAACAAGAGATTGCTCTATAAACGGTTCAAAATTCGTGTATCACACATCCGACAAGTCTACTTCAGTTTCGTGGGGTTTGCAATAGATTTCGAGGCTGCTTTGGTAGCTTTGAAGGCATCGATTAAAACACTATCCATTGGTGACTCAGTTGATAGAAACGAATTATGATGTTTATTGTATTACAATTGCTTTAATTACCATGTCGATCAAATTATCAAATTTGGTAGCATTTTCGAATTTTGCCCTACTAATAATAATAATAATCAATTTTTCGAATGCCTCATTAAAAAAAATCCAACTATGAAGGAACAGGTTTCTACCAGTTGATAGATCAGTTCACGTTACTGAAATGCAGCTATCTGCAATGTCAAACGGGGAATGTAGAGGTATGCGACAGTATCAAACTTTCGTGACCCGATAAAATTTGGGCGGTAGCAAATGAAAAACTAAGTCACTATGACATAACCCCAATTCGAAACCATTTCGCTCTGGTATGCACCTAAGATTGCTCCCATTACTTAATCTCCTACCGATTACATCACCTGGCTTCGGCTAGGCTATATCAGGACGAATTTTCGAGCAACTGCAAGACTACCGTACCAGGCATCCCGTAGTTCATCACAGCCCCACATCGAATCACCGCGAAAAGCAGATCGTTTATGTAGCGAATGGTACAATGGTAGGTACGCGACACCCAATCGAGCATGTCGGGATATAACCTAGCTACGAGTGGTTCGATGCCTCTCCAAAAACGATCGAACACCGGACGGGGTCAGGGGTTTTCTCATCAACACTGCGCTGCTGAATGCAATTTAGCTACGAAACACACCCGATTACCTTGATGGTAGCTACTTGCCAAAACATTGGGTGTTCCTGTACTTTCTTGGTCCGATTGACGGTGGGTCTAAAGAGTACAAAAGTAAAAAAATAATTGAAGAATCATTCAATAAAAGCAATAAAAGCGGTCTTAAAAGTCATACGTCAACTGACCTTGGTCAAAATTTTTTTTTTGTGTCTATAGAATCGTATCACTTACCTTGCCATGCTCGTTATGCTAAGAATCAGTGTCGAAGTCGGTCGAGAAAAAAATAATCATTTAATAATAATTTAATGTTTAAAGATGAGTTTACGCAAATGTTGGCTCCGCTTTAGATGGGCCAGACGCAAGGTCTAATTTGGGCACACTCTCTCCAGCATTCACTCCAGATGTGGCCATTCAACCAGAAATGAGCTTCGTCGCTGAACACAATGTTTCGGTAAAAAAAATGAATCTTCCTCCAGCTTTGACAGCACTCATTCATGATGAAATTATAAACCAAACGACGATTCATGACAAAATTATAGACCAAACTGAACTAGATTGACAATGACACAATACACGCTTCACGCGTGGTCTGTCAAGAACAGTGTTGCCACCAGCACAAAAAATCACCCGATGTTTTAGATCTTTTTATTCCCGATGATCTAGAAATGTATCAACTGTCGAGAGCTGGTGTTATCATGATTTCCGCAAAAAAATTTACTCTCTGGGACTTTGGAAATTCTTGAATGGAGACGAAATAGCAGTTTGGGCTAAAATATCACACATCTCAAATGTGATCTCTATTTGCGTAGATTGAAGAGACGTTGAAATGAGGGAGAGGGTTCGGTTACCGGCACTCTTTCCTTTTTAGCTCATAACTTCTAACTTAGTGTACATTATGCGGACATCTATACATCAATGGAAAGCTTAAGTCCCTGGCTAACTACTGATTAAGAAACTAATTTGATTTATTTGATTGAAAAAAAAAATTGTTATCAATTTAGTAAAGCGATAAATTTTGGCCATTTTAAAAAAGGTGTTCGGTTACCGGCACCCCAAGGAGTTTCGCTAAAAATGGAAAAATATAAGTAAAGACTGCAGCTATTCAAAGAAAAGACAGAATTTATTCTTTTTGAAAGCGTTTTTGACAACAGTCTTGTGACTTCACCTTGGCTCTCTTGGTCGAATATTTGGATGGTGGCGCCTTTGGTATTAATTTGGCCTGCCTTAAACGTTTTTTCTTAGCCGGAGCATCTGCTGTATGAGCAGCTATATGTTTGTTACGACAGCAGCCTGCATATCACTGACAATGTTTCACGATTTGTCGAAAAAATTGGGGTGCCGGTAACCGAAATTGGTAGACATTTTGAAAATGACAAAAAAAACTTTGGTTGCGAAAATTTTGATAGTATCCGGTATTAAATCACGAAATGGATCTATTACACCTCATAAATGTTCAATCCACTCACCTTTCCGATTGATGCTCTTCAATTCATGATACTCTAAAAAAAGTCAGAAAAATTTTTGTGTTAATATTCCCGTAATTAAAAGTTATTTCGAACGCAGCAAAAAGCACAAGTAACTGTTTGCTTCGCAATTCGGCACAAAAAGAACGTGCTGCTATTACACACACACATGACATTTGTCGTATTGACGCTATCTGCTTTCTGTCAAAAGTTACGGTAAGGTGCCGGCAACCGAACACCTTCCCCTATTATAACTAGTTTGCGACAAAATCTGATCCCTTTTAAATAAGTAAACAAAATTTATTGAAAAATGTTATGATGGAAATACTTGATTTTGGGGGTCCTTAATAAACAGTGCATCACATCTCGACACCAATTTTAAATTGTTTATGTCTTTGGCATGTTTTCTTGTTTGAACATGATCTACAATTTTTCTAAAGACATAAATGCTCTATCACGTATTGTATGCAAAATAAATTTTTTAACTCACTTGTAGGTGGACTAATGTCAATTTTGATTATATTGAAAGAAGCGGACTATTTCAAAACAGAAATTCTTCTGAAGACATGAAAGCTTCAAAACTAACAGCTGAAGCACAAATAAAAAACCTGTTTAATCCACCTACTGGTGTAATGATGCCTTTCTCATGTGTAATATTGTGGTATTCAAAAATTTTTTCTTCGATTTTTGAAAGAAACCAAAAGATTGATTGTGCATTAACTAGTATTACATACAAAATAAAACAGTGCTTTGATTACGTAGGTCATCCTTAAGAAAACGAAGTTGGTTCACTATCATATATACTTCCAGCACCGGAACCCGAGAACCGGTATAATCGAATTCGGCTCGTACGGTTACCAACTAACATAACATTCAAACTTCATTAGTTTTTATACGATTTGCCATCGTACTCCAAACGACGGTTTAAATTTTTGTTGAACCCAAAAATATGCAGTAATTTTTTTTTTTACCTTTCATTTGGCCCTAAGATTGGCCTTTACCTTTCATTTGGCCCGCCGGTTTAAGTGACGGTGTACAATATTGAACACACTTTACCCTATAACTCCGGAACCGGAAGTCAGATCTGGATGAAATTCAGGAATTCCGTATGGGACCACGAGACCTTTCATTTGAATCCAAGTTTGTCAAAATTGGTTCAGCCATCTCCGAGAAAACCTAGTGAGATTATTTGACACACACACACACACACACACACACACACACACACACACACACACACACACACACACACACACACACACACACACACACACAGACATTGCTCAGCTCGATGAACTGAGTCGAATGGTATATGACACTTGGCCCTCCGGGCCAATATGCACTAATCGGTTTTCAAGTGATTGCATAACCTTTCTATATGAGAAAGGCAAAACGTGCTCAATCCACCTAGCAGTGAGATGATACCATTTTTTTATCAATCCGCATGTGTTTTATGCAGTTTTCATGACATTATTTTAATGGCCGTCGTTTTAAGCGGCAATTTGAGATTTTAATCACTCATTACTCTGGAATGTCGAAATTGCAAATCGAATCGAATTTGAATCTAAAAGTGTGACAATCGATTAAATATTCCATGATATGTCGAAGTAAGTTCCACTTTAGAGTTTACAGTAATTTAAGGTACGTCCAGAGCCGGTATTCAGGAACCAGCATAACTCAAACCGATTCGTATGGCCATATGACGAATAAATTGCAATAGTTTTGAGTCCAACTTTAAAGCTTTTCGTGATTGTCATCTTATATGTCGGTATGAATTTTAAAAATTCATCATCCTGTAATTCCAGAATCGGAAGTCAAAATCAATTAATTTTGTGTGGGACTATAAGTTTATTTAATTTAAATTTTTGTTCCTGAAACTGGATTTGGCTTTTTTTGAGAAAAAGATTGAGCTTTCAGAAACGATTCGATCTTGGAAGTGGAATTCGAAAATCGGTGTAGCCGAAGTCAGATAAATTCACCTGAGTAGCTGTATAGTTTACATTTGTTTCAAAATGTTTGAAAACCAGTGTAGACATCTTTGAGAAATCATAGTGCGAATTAAATTTTTGAGTACCTTCCGAATTGAAAACTGAATACCGTTAAAACTGAAATAAGAATATTTGGTTATCGACTATCCAAATCTGCAAACCCGATAAACCAGACTATTTTTGTGTAATGGACATTTTTAAACTAATCACCATGTATTCCTCTAAACCGGAAGTTGGATTTGACTGAAAAACAAGATGTTTTATAGAATCTTAAAACTTTTAATTTGAATCTTAGATGATTCTTAGATTTCATTTGAATCTTAGATCGGTTCAGTCAGCTACGAGAAAATAAGTTACACAGTTTTTATTTCGTTTCACATATCATCCTGTAGTTCCGGAACCAGAGGTCGGAACAAACATAAATCAGGATCCTTGTTTGAGAGTATACTACTTTTCATATGAATCTGAATTTGTAGAAAACGGTTGACTCATCTCCGAAAAAAATTGAGTGAAATTATTTGTCACACACGCATTTGCTGATCTCGTCGAACTGATTCGAATGGTATAGGGTGTTATGTCCTTCCAACATTTATTGCTGTAAGTAGTTTAAATTAATATAATTATGCAATTTCTTTCAACTCGAAAATGTTGCCATCATCTGGTTTACATATGTCATATTCAAACGATTATGTTGCCAAAAACAAACAGTGCTAAAATCGCCAAAAACAAACCGTGCTAAATTGCGACTAGTTCAATCAAAATCGGTCCAGCCATCTCTGAGATCTCGACCTCTTAGTTGACAACACACATACAGACCCACACACATACACACACTCACGGACATTTGTTCAGTTCGTCGAGCTGAATCGATTGGTACACGGAACCACCCGCGATCCCATTTCAACCAGAATATTAGTTGATTTTCTGAATTTGATTGGTTAAAATTTGGTACAACTAATCGATTGTTGTTTTAACTAAACTGTCATTTTTGTTTTTCGATTAGCAGAAACGATAGTTGAAACAACTAATTTAACTGTTTGAAAAAAAAAATGCTGTCAATTAGTGAAGATACATACCTTTCAATTTCAACAAATATTTTAGTTGAAATAACTGGTGTTGTTATTGAAACAAAATTCTGTTAGTTGAAAAATAAATCGGTTTTATTTGTTTTAGACATTGCAAATAGTTGAATCAATTCGAACAATGTTAATGATTTGCGAAAATTTTAGTCAATTTATATTAGCTTGGGTGCATCAACCGCTGGGAATTGGAATTTTGCGACGGCAATTCAAACGCGCCATTCAATCGCAGCGCGTTCTGTGTGTTTGAAACCCTTCGCTCCTGTTACTTTCATAAATTAAATTCATGTCAAAAAGCGTTTTATTGGTAATGCATGAACATCATCATCGGTATCAAACAGCTGGAAGTAAAACAGTTTGCTGGAAGTAAATCAATGATCGAATTTGAAGCATAAAATTTTTGCGCATACCTGAAAGATTACGAGATGATCATTCATTAACATTTTCTAATTTGTCACCAAATCTTTTTCATCTTAAACAAGGTTAACTTTATCACAACACCGCTGTTAGGTAAACACTTGTTATCATAAATTTCTCAAATCGAATGAACACAATTTCATCAAACGCTTCAACCATCGATGTTGTTTTCATTGACATTTTAAAGCGACGCGAACAGATTTCAACTAAAAAAGTTGTTGATTTTGCATTGCAATTATTGTTTTGCTTTCAACTGTCTCCGGCATTTAACAGCATTCAAAACAACATATTTTTCAACTACTTGAATATATGCAAATCAAAAACCATATTGGTTGAATCAAAAATAAATTAGTTAAATCAACTATCGCAAAAATCAAAAACTGCGATATCGCAATTTTATGATCGAAGGGTTCTCCGTGTATATGACATTCGGCCCTCCGGGCCTCGGAAATTTTTTCTAAAGTTTGAGCGATTTCTGTACCTATTTTTTATATATAAAAAAAGGTAAAAACGCGTGTTTTGACATGATTGGTACCACTGTGCGACGGTTTAATTAATTGCATAGAATAATACATGCCAGTCTGTTTTTCTGAGTTTGAATGTTCGAGCCAATGAAAAAAAATCTCACAATTAGAATACACTGAGATCTCTTTCTACGCGGGGGATACGTACCCCGCAAATAAAACTCTCGAAAAGAAAAAAATTTCTTAAAAATGCAACAAACGTCCAGATCTGATGTAATTCGGAAATCCGCGTAAAAAGCCACGTAAAAACGAAACCGCATAAAAAACCGCGTAAAAATAGATACCAATGTACAAACAATTCTACTTTCAATGCGCCACACCTACTATAAACCTCAATAGAAATGATTTCATTACTTACAACGCCGTATTTTCCGATCGAACCCACCGCGCAGGTGCTGATCTTGCTCGAATTGCGAGCCAGAGCAGTGAAATGCTCACACCTATTGACCTTAGGTGCCTGAAGCCCAATAATGGGAGAGATGGCTTCAGAGCGCGTTCCCCCCAACCAAGCAGTGGCTAACGAGAAAGGTTTCTTCTTCCCAAAACAACATCCAAAATCAACCGGCAGCCGGTGCGAGGAACCGCGGAGAGAAGGTAATCACATATAAAAGACTATGCCGCTCGGAATGATTTCGGTATTAATCTCGTCGCAGTGTTTCCGTGCAGATCTCGAGCTGAGCTGAGAGATCGTACAAAACAAGCAATCTTTCGGTTAAGTTCGGTTGGCTTGAAAAACTGTGTGGTGATACAACACGATAACGTGCCAACATGTTCAAGTTTAGTGTGGTAAGTGGAATAATAATGGCAAGTTCAGAAGACGGCATTTAACAGCACTGTGACAGTGACAATAGTGATAATGCAAAATTTAGCAGAAAAACAGTTCTCACTGTTACACTTTTCGCGAGATGTTCATTTGGATTTCGAAGTTGTGATAGTGTTTGGAAACCGAATGAAATCCTTGTGTCGATGGCAAGTGATACCGGTGAAAAACTGGTTCTGAAACTAGATCAGATAGTACTAATTTCAAGAAGCTCTGACGATGCCGTGTACGTAGGAAAGCGAGCGGCAAGCCACCGAAACGAGAGATAATGATTCTGCCGGAACTATAAATGTTCATTCAAAGCGAAATCTCGACCTCGAAGTTTTGAACACACTGCGATTGCTAATTTCCCGGGTTGGCGGTTGAATGCATAGGACACTGATATTACAAGCCAGTTGTCGTAGGTTTGAACCCCGACCCGAAAGAATTCTTAGTGTCAGTAGCGCCAGCCAAGCTATGGTTCTGTACGCTATGAATTGGTAACGAAGTCTGCTGAAGCAGAAGGTGCAATTCTTGATGTCCATAGCGATTACTTGATTGCTGCTACAATCCAATTAACACTAAGAATCCTAGCATGTGACTCGAACCGTTGGTCAATTGGCTTAAGAGACCACTACCTTATGTTGTGAACCATCAACTCAGACTGGTTTAACGGATGAACTGATTCTTCCATCTATGAATTCGTGAAATTTACATTGGTCACGGAAGCTTCACATTCTCCAGACTTCAGTTTCTATTATAGTACTACTTCAGAATGTAATATCATGCCCATTAACTATGTGTTTACTCATGACTAACGTTTTTAATTGAGATAATTAGGATTGAGATTTCATGGTGGAATTCAGTTAGAATGGAAAAATCACTTCAAGACTGCCGTTTTGCCATTTTCATTGCCGTTAGTTTCATAGTCGGAATAGAACTACTCCTCGGAGTTTTATAAATAATCTTGTCTACTTTACAATTTATTCCTTACATCAGAACAATCTTTTTAGTAGCTTCTGAAATATGCTGATCTCTTAATCAACTAAAACATAAAAAAGAAACCGTCAATTTCCATTAACAAGAAGGGAATCTTCGCATTAAGTTAATGAAGAACGCTTTCACGCTCCGAAAACATCCGGAAATACTGTGAGATCAATTATTCATAAAGTGATTATTTGAACACTAAATTTTTCTTCTTACAGACACAAAATGGCAAGACTGTCCCAGAAAGTATGAACGCGTGTTGTTTTCGGTGTACATAATTTGAAAGTGTTAGGTATAAAATTGTTAATAGATATACTATTCATATTGGACTTAAACAACAGATTAGTACTCTCAACACTTGCTATCTAGCGATAGAAGGTTAGCCTGCGCACCTTCTTGTGAATGTTCTTCATTCACTTGGCAACAAGTTTTGGAACTTTTTGACGTAGGATTACGTTTCTGATTTTATACAGGGGTGTGAGATCAAAATACGGAAACAAAAGCCGTACAAAAAATGGATAGGTCTACACATCGATTCGGGTGTGTTCCCAGGAATTTTATTACTAACCTTTTACGATTTTAACCTCAAAGTCATTCGCCTCCCGGGCCAGAAAAACTTGCGAGAGAGTTCTATGTGCGAGGTTGGGAGCTCTGGCGGGCTGCGTGAAATGTATCGACTTACCCATTACGCTAAACCCGTTGTCTTACTAAGATAATTTTGTTATAAAATATTTCGCGTGAATTTCACAACTTTTACTGCTTCGCTTACAGAATTGCAACGGTGCATTTATACTAAAAATTGACTTATTGGTGGCAAACATTTTCCATCACTCAATTAAATTACGCGGAATAAATTAGAATTTAAAAAATGGCTACGAATAGAATTTGGATTGCGATTATTTCATTTCGGATTTGCTTATTCGAGTAGTGGGATTCATTTCTAGCTTTCAGAAGGGCCAAAATGTGGAAATCTCTACGATATTAAACACTGCTCGTAGCATTTTTCTCGAACGCGAAGCCGTCAAATGCAGGCTTTATTCGCACTCGTTTGATGTGAATTTCGCACTGCGAAAAATGAACAAAGGTAATCAAATCATGCTAGATTTGCACAAAACTAATGATTTTTTATCTACGATTTCCAAAGAAGCAATTTTTATATTTCTTTAGATAACATTTGGGGCCATTAGAAGGCTAATTTTGCATAATGTTCCCCATCGTTGTCCACTTTTCGTTGTATTTTGCTTAAATACAAACGACCAGCAGTAGGATGACACAATCGCTCTTGTTTGAAACCAAACAGGCTCTTCAAACGTCCCGCAATTGATTCAATACTGAACTGAGTTCTTGAGACTGGAACTAGAACTTAGCTCCGGATCTGAACCAACTTTCTCAGAGGGTAGATTTTGAAAAGGCGCTAATAGTAGAGCAAGTCGTTTTCACGACAAGAAAAAAATACTGCCTAAATTTAGCAATTATAAATACAATAATTGTATAGTCCTACGCCAATAGTTTAAAGAATCTCATGTGTAGTTTTTTTTAGCCCACAGCACTGAAACCTTCTTCGTCTATCAGTATACGTTTCTCCGTACGAGGAGAAAATTTTTTGCGACCCGTTTGTGATTTATCTGCAAGGGTGTTTTTTTCATTTCAAATATTTTTCGATGCTCAGTTGGTTTCCTACAAATTCGTGTTGAATGGAAGAACGAACAAGAGTGTTAGTGATTGAACATTTCACCACAATTGCATTAAGGGGAACGTGTTGCACCATTTTTTTTTACAGTGAACAGTCTCATTATCATTCATTTCGTGATTATTGAAAAGTAAACAAATTGCTTTTAATAATATGCGTTAGAAAATGCACTCCAAGTCTCGAAGAATACATGAGATCAAGTGATTCAATCAAATTTTGCTCGTTATGATGTTTAAGGGGCGGGTAGAGTCTAACACTTTTGAAAAATCATTTACTATTTTCTTTGTATTTATAGTAAAACATTTCAAGAATTTGCTGTGAAATTTTCAAGCCTATTGGAATAAAACTCTGGAAGCTATGGACCTTTATCTATGGCTATCTCATTCTACGAAGAAGCAAGAGCTCGGCGCACAGGTCCAAGATTTATAATTCGATTGATCTCGAAAGTTGACAAAAAATTCTTGAAATGTTTCATTATAATAAATTATAAGAGCAAAAATATATTTTTTTGAAAATGATAGACCCTACGGGCTCCCTGAAGTAATTAATTGTTTCCATTGATTTTGTGGACACAAAACTTTAAACGCGTTTTTCTCGAAAGCAGCGTTTGAAAGTCCGTGTCCATCGTCATTGAAAAACTTCTGAACCAATTTTTTTTCAAATTTTGCACACTCTTTCTACATATAAAAAACCAGACCCCAACGTTTTTCTTTTCGTTGTTTGTTACTTTAGGGAGGTTCTACAGCTACAAAATGGCGGATTTTTTCGTGAAAAATCGTAAGTTTCACTTTGAACAACCACCAAAAATTTAAAAAAAATTTAAAAAATCAAACAGAAACGTATTGGTCTAGAAAAACTTCTACTCTAACTATGCTGCGTTCATTTGTTCACTTCTGATTAGTCTGCGCTGCGATACAGTCGACACCGCAAATCATGATTGTTAAGAAGCGTCTTCAAAGATACCTTTTCGCCGATTTATTTCTCAATATTTTCCACGAAAAAATTGCAAAATGTTGTTCGAATGATTTTATCATGCAAAACATTTGAATTTATTTTGTTGAACGATAATTCTGAAAAAAAAATCGCAAAAATAATGATTTTTTTCATCGTTTAAAAAAAGCACAACAGTGGGGAGCATCACACAAATCAGCTGTTCTAATGGCTCTAAAAGTTTTCTAAAGAACTATTAGTATTTTTTCTTCGCAAATCAATGGTTAAAAACCTCAGTTTAGTGCAAATCTAGAACTGTTTGATTAGATTTGTGCACTTTTCGCTATGTGAAATTCACAGTAATCGAAATCAAGTGAAACCTTCATTTCCTTGCGAAAAATTTGAAAAAGGCGAATGCTTGCATAATTCATACAATTGATCAACTAATTGATATTCGGAAGTGTTAAGGAACATGTCGGTTGTTTTCGTATTCACGACATCCAGTTATTTTTCTGACATTACCCACCCGCCATTTTTATTTTAATAATTTAACTAATTTAACTGATTAGTCAAATTAAAACTAAAATTACACTTATGCAAAATGGCTTTTTTAAAGAACGTTCCACTATTACTATTTTTCTTCAATTCGTTCAATATGGACGCTATGGACAAGGGAAATCACATTGAGGCTTCTCAAATAGTTCAACTATGTAGTTGTAAAATTCAAGGGTAAACCATCCAGCCCCTTCTCGTCACTTCCGGGGTCCCTCAGGGATCTCATATAGGTTTTCTTTTTTGCATCTTATATGATAACAGCATTTCCTTTGTTCTTAAAAAAAGAGTTCGAATATGCGCAGAACATGCAAATATCTTTTTAGAAATAGAGAAAAATGATTATGCCAAGATCTACTAGGAAGAAAAATTTTGTTACTGTTTTCAAATTGTAAACTGTTGCGATAAGGCAAATGTTGCTCAATCGTTTAACAAACGAAACTCCCACTGATCAAGTATTCAAATATAATCGAGGACTGTGTCCATGAGAAAGGTATCGCATTGCATTTCTTAATGTTCATTGTCATACAAGTCTTGGACCCTCTTAACCCACTATGCGTCCAGCCTATCTTTCAATACATGCATTCTATATGCATTACTAGAACACAAACTGAAAAATGTACACTCTCATTTTTTTTGTGTATCAACAATACTCTTCAGCTTTAACTTTTTATTTGCTTCCTAACGTTGTTTAGCTCACACAAATAGCGGAGAAGAAGAGAGGAACATATTTCTGAGAATCTTATTTTCGAAATCATTGGTAATACCTCCATAATTTGACAAACCAGTGCCCGAGATTCAAATTAATTATTTCTGTTACGAAATTCAAAAAAAATATATGTGAAACAGTAAAAAATTGTTATTATCATTTAGCGTATGATATATAATACGGTGCACGGTGCACGGCGTAATTCCGATTCTTGAAATGAGCAAAACAAGTCATGATTTGAGGAAAATAGTACATTTTCATGATATGATAATACACCATGATTAAAAGTTCAGTCCAATTTTGCTGAAATTTAAACGTAACGCACTTGACGTTGGCAAGGCACAAATCTCCAAATAACAAGGGGAACGTGCCACTTGAACCAATTTGTTCTGATTCCTGGGTATAACTTGAGGCGTGTTTCTACTACGATTGTAATCTTTGCATCATAAATAGTTATAAAATAAGAAATGGAATGGTGTGATGAACGTATTTTTTGCGCGATTTTAATTAATGTCTCAAATAATTTCATGAAATTTAATAAATTTAATTGATGTCTCGACGAATTTCTTTCAATCTGAATCATTAACAATATTATGTTTTGTAAAAACGACGACGCCTAATATAACGTGTTTACTTGCTTTCATTGCCCCAGGTTTGAATTTGCGTTTCAGAATTTAAACACTTTAACGAACTGCATGAAAAAATGTTTAAAGTATTTAGGTGAATCAATACAGCTTGTGTTGTTATATCTATAAAAGAATAAACAAAATGGTCGACCAAAAAAAGCGGGTTGGTAATGTCAGAGACATAACGGGATGACGTGAATACGAAAAACACTGACATGCTTTTTCCACAATTCCGAATATCGATAATCGTACGTACTAGTTGATTGATTGTGTGAATTTTGCGAACTTTCAATGCTTCACTTGCACATTTATAACGGTGCAAATATAAGGTGAAACACATGAGAGCAAAAAGTTACAGGGGACAAGAGCCATAACGATGACATTGAAAATGCAATGTTCAAATTCATTCACATATTCATTTAAATTTGAAAGATACACAACAATTTGTTCATGGCCGTCTAGGACTTGTACATTTAGGTTAGGGATCAGTATGCCATTATTTTCAATAATATACTTGTCAAGACCGTCTCGATACAGTAATAATTATACAGCGATTGAAGAGAATATCCACAAACCGAAAGCCGCCATCTTGGATTTTTTAAATTTTACAACTGTCGTAAGCTCACTGCGCTCAATTATTGAAAATATTTCGTATTTCTATCTGTCAATTTTGAACAATACGTTTTTCAATTCATGCGGTTGAAATTTTGCACGCCTTCTTATGGCACGGAATTTTACTTCAATACTCGTTCATACCAAACATTTTAGAAAACTTCAATTTTGAGGCTTTTGTGGCTATCCCATAATACTGAGAGCTTTATCATAAACTGCTGACCATATTTCCGATGTTATGGAGAAAAAATTGTTTTGCTGCGTTAAATACAACAAGAGATATTCGTGATTAAGTTCTGCCCATTCTTGTAAAGAGTGAATTTTTAAAAAGTGCCCCATAGTAAAGTAAGACGCATTCACATCAAAAAATTTTTGATTTTCGTTAGATGGGGTTCAAAATTCACAGTCGAATTTATTTTTCGGTTCACGCTAGCTCTCGGAATATTACTCTAACAACTCTATATTCATACAAAATGTAACGTTGATGTTTGCCAAATGGAAAGCGTAGCCGTGCTTAGTCTCTTATGATGTCAATTTTCGATTCATTATCTTTATGTTGTCAGCTCTCTGTCAACCGGTGGGTAAAATAACACAATTATGAAATGAATATACCTCAGGACCAAAAAGGCGGGTGGGTAATGCCAGAGTCATAACTGGATGTAGTGAATACGAAAACAACTGACATGTTCCTTAACACTTCCGAATATCAATTAGTTGATCAATTGTATGAATTATGCAAGCATTCCCCTTTTTCACATTTTTCGCAAAAACAAGCTTCACTTGATCTCGATTACTGAGAATTTCACAGTGAAAAGTGCACAAATCTAATCAAACGGTTCCAGATTTGCACTAAACTAAGGATTTTTACCTTCGATTTGCGAAGAAGAAATCCTAATAGTTATTTAGAAAACTTTCAGAGCCATTAGAACGGCTGATTTGAGTTAGATTATATAAATCCTTTCACAGATTTGGTAGTTAGATTATATAAATCCTTTCACAGATCACTGAGCTATGAGCTTTCAAAATACGAGAAAGGCAAACGCGCCTTATGAATTATCCTCTGTGATACTCGTTTATACCAAACATTTCAGGAAAATTTAATTTTGAATTGTTTGAGATTATGTCACACAACTGAAAATTTTATCATAAAATTGTGATCTTTTTTCAATGGCATGTAGCAAAAATTATGTTGATTCGTTAGATACAACAAGAGATATTCACGATATAAAATTTATCACTCTCTCAGAGGGTACATTTTGAAAAGGCGCCCCATAGTAAAGTAAGTCGTATTCACAACAAAAAACGTTTTCAGTAGTTCTTGCATTTCAATGTCGGCTTTTTGCCTTACCATTCATCTATGGAGCAATCCTTTCACATCGCTTGAGGCAGAGAATTCAAAGTGATATCCGAGTATAAAATTGTAGTTATATGCTTTGAAAGAAATACATTTCTCAAGTAACGCATTTTCGGACCATGATTAATCTTCATTGGAGAAGAATTTTTGCTCATGGTTTCATAAAAAAGTTAAAATGATTGCTTTCCTGATTTTCTAATCATGACAGCAGTAACGGATTTCTTTCCGTGTGGGATAATACGGTAGTATTTTGATGTAGAACTACGATTTTGCTTTCTACATAGGGGTGCGATATTCGATATACGGATTTTTCTCGTTTCTACAGACACTCTTTTTTTTTGTCAGATTTTGTAGTGTACCCTTGATTTCAAAATTTTCGCGTACGATATGCCAGCTATATTTCGAGTAAATCGTTCAATAAACGAAAATATTATCATTATGATTATGATTATTTGATCTAAAATGAAGTCTTCCCAAAATCTATTGTCATCAGGAAATGAAGTCGATTTTATTATATCTACACGTAACCACCCGCGATCCCATTTCAACCAGAATATTAGTTGATTTTCTGAATTCGATTGGTTAAAATTTGGTAAAACTAATCGATTGTTGTTTTAACTAAACTGTCATTTTTGTTTTTCGATTAGCAGAAACGATAGTTGAAACAACTAATTTAACTGTTTGAAAAAAAAATGCTGTCAATTAGTGAAGATACATACCTTTCAATTTCAACAAATATTTTAGTTGAAATAACTGGTGTTGTTATTGAAACAAAATTCTGTTAGTTGAAAAATAAATCGGTTTTATTTGTTTTAGACATTGCAAATAGTTGAATCAATTCGAACAATGTTAATGATTTGCGAAAATTTTAGTCAATTTATATTAGCTTGGGTGCATCAACCGCTGGGAATTGGAATTTTGCGACGGCAATTCAAACGCGCCATTCAATCGCAGCGCGTTCTGTGTGTTTGAAACCCTTCGCTTCTGTTACTTTCATAAATTAAATTCATGTCAAAAAGCGTTTTATTGCCAATGCATGAACATCATCATCGGTATCAAACAGCTGGAAGTAAAACAGTTTGCTGGAAGTAAATCAATGATCGAATTTGAAGCATAAAATTTTTGCGCATACCTGAAAGATTACGAGATGATCATTCATTAACATTTTCTAATTTGTCACCAAATCTTTTTCATCTTAAACAAGGTTAACTTTATCACAACACCGCTGTTAGGTAAACACTTGTTATCATAAATTTCTCAAATCGAATGAACACAGTTTCATCAAACGCTTTAACCATCGATGTTGTTTTCATTGACATTTTGAAGCGACGCGAACAGATTTCAACTAAAAAAGTTGTTGATTTTGCATTGCAATTATTGTTTTGCTTTCAACTGTCTCCGGCATTTAACAGCATTCAAAACAACATATTTTTCAACTACTTGAATATATGCAAATCAAAAACCATATTGGTTGAATCAAAACAGAAATTAGTTAAATCAACTATCGCAAAAATCAAAAACTGCGATATCGCAATTTTATGATCGAAGGGTTCTCCGTGTACGAATGGCGAAATAATGGATAAAAATTTCTTTGAACATTGAACAAAACCACGGAATGGGCTTGCGATACTAATGCTACCGTTGCTTTTAAAGAACATTCACCAAATTTGAGTGATTTTTGCTAGAAATATAAATGATCTCCAATTAATATGTTCCGCCATTTGTTCAAGGTAGATTCCGTAGAAAAGGCGTAGAACTACGCAATTTAACTAGAGAACTCAGGATTAATAAATACATTAAAGTTTATAGTAAATAAGACTTTTGGGATTTAAAGGAAGCCTTATTCAAAATATTCATTCTTTGGGTAGCGAATTGCACGAAAAGGAGTGGCCCAAGATGGCTCCCATGTGGACCACCTACTGTAAGGTTGAAGGACTCAGTGAGTGCAGCTCCGACTGATACAGAGGCAATCGAACAAACCTGTGCTCATCAATTGCGATGATGTGCTTCACTGAGGGGTAAGAAAGATTCATCTTTCGGTAAGCAGCTTAGAATAGAGATGTCGATGAAATTGATGTTGGCATGCACCAGGTAAATTTCATCGAGGCTTTGACACTCTGTGCTGATCCTACTGATACCAAAAATCTGTGATTCAGGATGAGATTCAAACTCAGAACCACAGTTTTTGTTTTCATTTACATAAAGTAAATTAGCATGAGTTCTATGCTTGATAAAAGATTGACTAGGACTGCGTCAGTGACCTTCCAATGCTACAATGAAATGTCATCGAAAACAATACTCCATGCAGAGGCTGTGTGAGAAAAGTTTATTAAAATTTCTACTGTCCATAATCGCGCATAACGTTAATATATTCAACCACCAAAAACCTAGAAGCGAATTGATGATCAAGCGTTTTGTGCAGTCCAAATACTTTCGGACTAACTCCGTCTACCTGTTTTGATGGCTTCCTTCCGCACTAGACAAGCATCACACGGTTGACTTTCTTTGCCAGCGAAAGAAGACATTTGTATTTTTTTTTTTTTTTTGGCGAACGAAAGTCTTCACAGCGAGACGATCGAGCAACGAACAGCGTGAGGAAGCACTGATTCCGAAAAAAATAAGTACTATTATATCATAGCCATGCTGGAGACCCCTTCACAAGAAGTACGTTACAGCAGCGGCCGTTGATGAATGAACATGTCACAAGTGTTGACTAGTGTTACTGTGCGAAGATAGGTATTCATTTCACACGCTGTCCGCTCAACACCTCGGGCGGTAATCGAATCAAGTACGAAATCTCAGGAAAGCTTACTTATTTAGCATTCCGAAGAGTCCCTTACCGGTGTTGATATGAGCAACTTCGAAAACAGCTTTCATTCAGTACCACGAATTGGTATGTCTTTCAAATCGTTACATGATTGATGAATAGTTGTTTTCGGAAAAGTGTATTATTCCCAAAGTGATGCGATGTGCGAGGAAGGGAAGAATCGTTAAACTCCCGCGGTGGCCCGGTGGTCTTCGTTCATTTCTCCTATACCCAGTTCGCGTTTTGAAGTGTAAATAGCGTGCTGCCGCGCCGTCGGTTGAGGTTTACGGTTTATCTTGATTAAGCACAATAATAATCGTCCAGCCCCGGAGTGAAAGGAACCTAGAGTCGGATATCAAAGAGCTGCGCTGTTATGCAATTGCAGTAGGAATGCCAAATCGAAATGGGAAACAAAACGGTTGCCACGGGGCATTTACAGAAGACCTTTTTTTTTTTTTTTTTTTTAATAGCTATTTATTGGAATATGAGTTAAAATTAAATTATTAAGATTTAAATTGGGTGTTCAGCCACAAGTGGTGACTTTTCAGCCCTGTTATATATATATATATATGATTTGGTTATTACCATGAAGACATCATTTGCTTCCGCAATTCTGAGATTTTTGTGTAGGGAAAATTCTAAACCTACTTGTATTGTGTAATGGGGAAAAGGAACCTATATACTAACTTACTAACTAATACAGAGAGCGAATCGATTCAATTGAAGATTGCATCGATTTTTGTCGGAATTTGCTTATAATATTATGTGACATTACATCTAATGGTTCTATATTTGTGAGTCTGTGTAACTCATTTGTACTAAACCAGGGAGGACGCTTCAGAATCATTTTCAGAATTTTATTCTGAATCCTTTGAAGCGTTTTCTTCCTGGTGGAACAACAGCTTGACCAAATTGGTACCGCATAAAGCATGGCTGGTCTGAAAATTTGTTTATAAATTAACAATTTGTTTTTTAGACAGAGCTTAGAATTTCTGTTTATAAGAGGATATAAACATTTAATATATTTATTACACTTTGCCTGGATTCCTTCAATGTGATCCTTGAAAGTGAGTTTTTTGTCATACGTTAAACCTAAGTATTTAGCTTGATCAGACCATGTCAATTCCAAGCCATTCAATTTGAGAATGTGATTATTGTTTGGTTTAAGAAAAGAAGCTCTTGGCTTGTGAGGAAAGATAATTAATTGCGTTTTTGCTGCATTTGGTTTAATTTTCCATTTTGACAGATAATCACTGAAAATATTTAAACTTCTTTGTAGGCGACTGCAGATCACTCTTAGATTTCTACCTGTGGCTAACAGACTTGTGTCGTCACAGAATAGCGATTTCTGACAACCAACGGGTAGATTTGGAAGATCAGAAGTGAAAATATTATACAAGATTGGAGCTACACTCGAACCCTGCGGAACACCGGCTCGTACGGGTAGCAATTCAGATTTACAATTCTGATAGCTAACCTGAAGAGTACGATCAGTTAAATAATTTTGAATCATTTTGATCAAATAAATAGGAAACTGGAAATCAGACATTTTTGCTATTAAACCTTTGTGCCAAACACTGTCGAATGCTTTTTCTATGTCTAGAAGAGCAACTCCAGTGGATAACCCAGAAGATTTATTTGATTTTATCATGTTCGTTACTCTGACAAGTTGATGAGTAGTTGAATGTTCATGACGAAATCCAAACTGCTCTGGTAAAAAAATTGAATTCTCATTTATATGAGTCATCATTCTTAACAAGATAATTTTTTCAAAAAGTTTACTGATAGAAGAAAGTAAGCTAATTGGGCGATAACTTGATGTTTCTGCTGGGTTTTTATCAGGTTTTAGGATAGGAATTACTTTAGCGTTTTTCCATCTTTTTGGGAAGTAAGCTAATGAAAAACACTTGTTGAAAATTTTAACCAGGAGTCTCAAGGCAACATCGGGAAGATTTTTAATAAGAATATTAAAAATTCCATCATTACCAGGAGCCTTCATGTTTTTGAGTTTCCTAATAATTGATTTAATTTCATCAAAATTCGTCTCAATAATGTCATCGTGTGATAACACTTGGGTTGAAATATGATCATATTTCAGTGAGACTTCATTTTCAATAGGACTCACAACGTTTAAATTAAAATTGTGGACACTCTCGAACTGCTGAGCAAGTTTTTGAGCTTTTTCACCATTTGTAAGAAGTATTTGATTTCCTTCCTTGAGAGCAGGAATTGGTTTCTGAGGTTTCTTAAGAACCTTAGAAAGTTTCCAGAAAGGTTTAGAATATGGTTTAATTTGTTCAACTTCTTTAGCGAAATTTTCATTTCGCAAAAGAGTAAATCTATGTTTAATTTCTTTTTGTAAATCCTTAACTATGTTTTTCATAGCAGGATCACGAGAACGTTGATATTGTCGTCGACGAACATTCTTCAACCGAATGAGCAGTTGAAGATTGTCATCGATGATAGGAGAATTTAATTTAGTTTGAGCTTTGGGAACTGAAAGATTTCTAGCTTCGTTAATATAATGATTCAAATTATCAATTGCTGTGTCGATGTCCGCAGAATTTTCTAAAATAGTTTCATGATCCACATGATTTTCAATGTGAGATCTGTAATCCAACCAATTAGCTCTATGATAGTTGAAAATAGAACTAATTGGATTAATTATAGCTTCGTTGGAAAGTCTGAATGTTACAGGAAGATGATCTGAGTCAAAATCAGCATGAGTAATCGGTTCACTACAAATGTGACTTTGATCTGTTAGAACCAGATCAATTGTAGACGGGTTTTTCACGGAAGAGAAACAAGTAGGATTACTGGGATGAAGAACTGTAAAGTAACCAGCTAAGAGTTGATTATGAAGTATTTTACCATTACTGTTATTTTGCCTACAATTCCACTGGACATGCTTAGCATTTAAGTCCCCTATTACGAAAAATTTCGATCGATATCTTGTAAGTTTTTGCAAATCGCCTTTAAAGAAATTTAATTGTTCGCCGGTGCATTGGAATGGCAAATATGCTCCAGCGATGAAATAAATTCCATGAATGGTTTCAACTTCGATTCCCAAGCTTTCAATAACTTTAGTATTGAAAGAAGGTAAAATTCGATGTTTAATTTGCCGTTGGACAAAAATGGCAACTCCACCACCAATTCCAGTAAACCTGTCAAATCGATGAACCACATAATGTGGATTACTTTTCAATTTTACATTTGGTTTAAGAAAAGTTTCTGTCACAATGGCAATATGAATTTTGTGAACTTTGAGAAAATTATAAAATTCATCTTCACTCGATTTCAAAGATCGAGCATTCCAATTTAAAATATTCAAATAATTATTTAACATCACTGTTAAATTTTAAATTCATTATAATATTATTTGCAAATTTCCATCCGATTTGAAATGCTTCAAAAAGTGATGAAGTCGAATTCATTTGGATGATCATTTGAAAAAGTTGATCTTGTAGGTAGATCATTTTATTTTCAGTTATATCGCCTAAATCGACTTCATTTAAAGAAGCGAATGGCATTGAAGGAATATTTGTAGGTAGACTGCCATTAGAAGAAGATGATTTGGCCGGTCTACCTATTAATAAATTGTTTTCGTTCGAAGAAGAACTGCAAGGCGGTCCTGTGTTTTGAATATTTACATTAGAAGAAATAGGAGATAGCTTTCTACCTAATATACCAGCATAACTGACATTAGAAGAAGATGATGACGAGGTCGATCTACCTGTCAATAAATTGTTTTCGTTAGAAGACGAATTGGCAGGTGCCTTAGAAGAATTTTCAGGTATATTCTGTAAATTTAAGGTCGTTGATTTGACTTGTTGTCTAAGCGAACGAGCGTTTAAAATTTTTTCCCTGACAGGACATTTCAAATAATTGGATTTATGATTTCCATTGCAATTTGAACATGAAAATTTATCAGTGGTTTCATTCATTGTACAAACGTCTTTCGAATGTGATTTACCACAATTCAAACACCGTATATCCATATGACAATTTTTGGTTCCATGACCGAAGCCTTGGCAACGACGACATTGCGTTAAGTTTGCAATACGATTATGCCGTTTATAATGTTCCCAATGAATTTTAATGTGGGAAATGAAACGTACTTTTTCTAAAGTTTTCAAATTGTTTACATCACTTCGATTGAAGTGTATTAGGTAAAGTTCATGGGAAATTCCAGAGCGTGGTTTAGAAGTACCATTCGCTCTTTTTTTCATAAGTATTACTTGGGAAGGGGCAAAACCAAGCAATTCTTTTAGTTCATTTTTAATTTCATCAATACTTTGATCATTTGATAATCCTTTCAAGACAGCCTTGAAGGGTCTGTCTGATTTTATATCATATGAATAAAATTTATGAAGTTTTTCGGACAAATATCGAATAAGACGTTCGTAATCTTCCAATCCATCCACCAAGACTCGACATTCTCCTCTTCGTCCGATTTGAAATGAGACTTTTACTTCCGGGAGAAAAGTAGAAAGCTCAGTACGGAATGCTTTGAAGTCGGAAATCATCACCGTCACTGGTGGCATAGATTGATGTTTCTTCCCAGAACGACATGCGTCCATTTTGGGAATTTTTGAAGAATTTTCTTCTATGTCGCTACAATCGGATTCAGGAAGAATCTCGTAAATATTGTTAGACGGCATAGGATCAACGGAAGGGAAATCCGTCCGTTGTCTTTTATTTTTACATTCAGATTCTATAAGATCGTGAATGTTATTAGAAAAATGTTGAATAACGGATTGTGATTTATTCCGTATTGAATTATTTTTAGCCTTAGGCTTGTTGCCTTTCCGGTTGGACGCAGGCATTTTTGAAATTAATGAAATTTTAAATTAAATTAACTAGGCTAAATTAGTCTTCGATTAGACTCCTAGCTAGCCTTAAAAAAGGCTGATTAATTTCTTAGTCACTCTAATATCACTCTTTGTATCACTTAGTCACTCTAATATCACTCTTTGTATCACTTAGTCACTTAGTTAGTGATTCAGGTAGCCTTGAAAAAGACTGAAGCCTTGAATCAATGAAACTCTAGGTAGCCAGAAAAAAATTCCAGGAGCCAAGAGCTATACGCGTGCGGTGCGAACGACTGTTCAACACCGACTGTCAGAAGACCTGTTCTTCTGTATGACTTGACTTTGCAGTGGGAAGCTGATCGACGGACGGGTGGACGGAACCTTTCCGTGCTCATTCGACGTTCGATATGGGAGTTTGTTGGCTGAAATTAGCCTTTACGCCGAGGAGGAACTCGTTTAGTGCCATTATTCGATACTTTCCGTTTCAGTACCAGTATTATTCTTGTTTTTCAATGGTGTAGCGACATTTTAAGTATGACATCCTTTGTTTCACAATTACCAATGCTGAGCTGAGATGTTTTCTTTCTTAATCAAAAGCTCCGAAATTCTTTTCTTTTAACATACTTACAAAGAGTAACGGTTGAAGCACACAGCATTCAACAAAACTATTCTTATTATATAGGAAAACGTAATAAATAAAACAAATAGTTCAGATGCAAAAATTAACGAATGAATACTTATTTGCAAGGTATGGAATATCATTTCTCTAATCGTTAAATTGTTTGCCATGTGCGAATGTGACCAATGTGACCAATTCGACGCACAAGAAATTTTTAAAAAGAGCGATTTTTTTTTGCATACACTTTATTCACATTTTGTAACTCAAAATCAGTATAGTTTGCATAAAATTGTGTCCCAGAAGAAGAAGTTGTAAGAAATCATCGCTCTTAAAATATTGATACTGCAACAAAATTTGAATGCTTCTCCAAGAAACAGAAAACTACCCGAAATAAATCAGAATTGTCCACAAAACACGACCGATCACAGTGACGTTAAATATGCAGTAAATTTTCATACCATGCAACGATTCTGTACGCTATGAATCAGCTGCGAAATCTGTTGAAACCGAAAGAACAAATTCCACAAAAGGAATGTAATATCAAGACTTTGCTTTGTATGCCAATTAAGTCGTAGCAGAACACCACATTCTAGGCTTACTCAAGGAGGAATTACACCTAAAAAACTATCCACAGTTGGATGGTGCACAGAGTTCAGACATTCGCCGACGACACGACCTGCCACTCGCTTTTAAAACTGTATCATAAATCGAGCTACCCTTTGTAACTGGTGGCGTCAAAATGATATCTTAAGAAATATGTTTGAAATTGGCAACGCGGTCAGAGAAATTGTTGTTGTTTCCGAAATGACAGTTAAAGCTTGCTTAATTTAGAATTGGAACAAACTTTTGCTCATATTGTGGCGCTCCTGGTGGACGGATTTAGAAGTTTTTGATGCCCACGTGTCGGGAATTTTATCAGCTTCACGTATGATTTTTGACATTCCGCAAATTGACTGTACTTTGTAAACAATCAACATGGAAGCCGAAAGAAGGGAAAAAATTGTGCACAGTTATTTGGAAAATCCATTGTAGTCTAAATCTAGGCTAGCTAAACAGCTAAAATTGCTCTGAAAAACCGTATCAAACGGTATAAGGAAACATTGACGACGATTCGGAAGCCTCAAGCCAATCGTCGGAGTGGAACTGTCGACCGGAAACTGCGTGGTAAGATTTTGAAGACGATTAAGAGAAATCCTAATCTGTCGGACCGTGATTTGGCCAGTAAATTCGGTGCTGCCCATAGTACCGTGAGGAGAACTCGAGTTGTATCGTACTAGCAAACAGCCAAATCGGACTATAAAACAGAATAGAGTGGTCAAAATTCGTGCTCGGAAACTATATGACCTGGTGCTGACCAAGTTCGACGAGTGTCTTCTGATGGACGATGAAACCTATGTCAAGGCTGACTTCGGGCGAATCTCAGGTCAGAAATTTTACTTGGCAACGGCTCGGGGGGATGTTCCAGCCGAATTTGAATTTGTTTTTGCCGACAAATTTGCAATAAAATTTATGATTTGACAGGGCATTTGCAGCTGTGGCAAAAAAAAACGAAAGTTTACGTTACAAATTAGACAATGATATCGGAACTATACCAAAAAGATTGTCTCCAAAAACGAATTTTGCCATTCATTCGATCTCACGACCATCCCGTAATGTTTTGGCCAGATTTGGCAAGCTGTCATTACATCAAAGTCGTTCAAAAATGGTATGCAGAGAAAGGGGTCCAGTTTGTTCCGAAAAACCTTAACCCACACAACTGCCCCCAGTTCCGTCCTATTGAGAAATACTGAAGAGGAGACATTTATTCATGAAGAGGAGACTCAAGGCAAAGTGAAAGTTTGTCAAAGACATCAATCAGATGACGACCTGGTGGAATAAAATAGCTAAAACTTAAAAATATGAAGAAAGATTTTGAATTCAATAATAAATAACTGAAATACAGGCAATTGTCTTTGTTCCAATTCTATCTGAAGCAAGCTTTACAGGAACCCTAGTTACCATTGTTTATCTTTGCACAGCTGGCGGACTGCCAGCTTTTAAGCTTGTTTCCGAGTTCTTGGTCAAGTCATAGTGCCTAAAGTAATTATTCTCGGTTTCTTTATTGCACCAGCTCAACCTAGAGCAACTCGAAAGCTCTAAACGTCGACTGCGGATCTACTTAGGACTTAAGAGTTTTTATGGCTTGCTAATTTTTTTTTTAAATTATATATTCTGTTCTTTGATAGTATAATAATAGTATGAAAAATCCCGGTGAAAAGCCCCGATCGTGATTGCCGTTATTTATTTACTTTTAATGCAAATTTATATTTCGAATGTTTTTCGATCCAAACTTTTGTACAATCAGATCTCACAAATTTTAAATTATATGAAAGTCCTATTATAAGCATGCTGTGATTGCAATTACAATCAACTGTGATCTGCGCTAAGATTTCACGGTTTGTTATTAAATCATATTCCAAACATCCAGCAAACATAAAAATGTAGTTTGAATAAATTGAAAACAGTAGATCTACGTTCATTGTGCTCGTATTACTGCAAGTTTTTTTTAATATGCCGAGCATGGCGACTATTTCGTAGTAACCACAGAACAATGATGCTTTTAAAATATATTTTTATTTATACCTAGGGGTCTTTCAACACCTCGGTAACTGGCGGTAAATCGCTCACAAACACTTTTTATTCCGATTTTGCTTCGAATTGTCTGGTAGTATCGTCGCTTTCAGCACGAGCTGATTTGGTTGTTGGAAGTCTACGTGATTTTCATAATTTTCTGATAGACACACACTGGCACCGGAAATCATAAACACTATTGATATTCACTATTGATTGAACCAAATCATTTAGAATTGATTGATTGCATGAATTGATTTTCGAACCATCAAATCGCGAACATTCAATAACGTCACACGAAATTTTATGCAGGCACTCTTGGATCTAGAATAAAACATATATATTTTCATGCATTTCAGAGATGGTTTAAGGAGTCATTTTACAGGGAAGGGAGCGTAGCACGTGTCATAAACAAGGGGGGGTCATGGAAAAATTCATATAACTTGCCAAGAATACGTTTTGAAGACCATAGTAACATTTTGCATAGATATGACTATACAAGATGAAGCAAGTGGCTTTAAAAAGAGGGGTGTAATGTTTAAAACGGTATAATTCCGAAACAACTGAACGGTTTCCCACAAAACTTGGCACAGATACTTCATACTTTTCTGAGATGGTCACAAGGGTATTTTAAGGGGGGAGGGAGCGTAATAGTGTCCTTAACAGAGGGGATCATGAGAAAATTTGTCTAATTTGACGAGAATGGATACTTTTTTAAGACCATAGAAACATTTGCCATATATTAGATATGATTATATCGGTGGTGGATGTAGCAAGTGCCTTTAAAAAGGGGGCTGTAATGTTTATAACGGCATAACTCCGGAACTACTGAACGGATTGCTATCAAATTTGGTACATGTACTTCTTGCTTTCCAGAGATGGTTATAAAAATATTTTTATATGGGGAAGGGAGCGTAGCAAGTATTATCAACAAGGGGGGTTATGAGAAAATGCATATAACTTGACGAGAATCGATACGTTTTAAAGACCACAGAAACATTTTGCATACCTTAGATATTACCATACGGGTAGGTGGATGTAGCAAGTGCCTTAAATAGGGGGGTGCAATGTTTGTAACGACATAACTCCGAAAATTCTTAGCGGATTGTTATCAAATTTGCACATGTACTTCTTGCTCTTTAGAGATGGTCATAAGCGTATATTCATGGTAGAGAGAGCGTAGCAAGTGTCATTAACAAGGAGGAGTCATGAAAAAATTCATTTAACTTGACCAAAATCGATATTTTTTGAAGACCTTAGAAACATTTTGCATATCGTAGATATAATTTAATGGGGGATGGATGTAGCAAGTGCCTTTAAAAAATGGGGGGGATAATTGACGAATTGCTATCAAGCTTGGCACATCAAGCTTGGCATTTGATAAGAATCGATCATTTTTGAAGATCATGCAAACATTTTCCATGCCTTAGATATGATATATATGGGGGTGGATATAGCAATGCCTTTAAAAAGGGGGATGTTACGGCATAATTCCGAAACTACATTTGGCATAGATGCTTTTTGCTCTTCAGAGATTGTTATAAGGGAGAATCGATACTTTTTGAAGACCACAGATACTTTTTGAGCAACTTAGATATGATTATAAGAGTATTCGTGTGGGTTGGATGTAATACGTCCCTCTAAAAAGGGGATGTAATGTTTGTAACGGCATAACTCTGGAACTATTGAACGGATTGCTATCAAATTTGGTACATATACTGATGAGATGATCAGAGATGATCGTTA
The DNA here is from genome assembly GCF_030247185.1 of Malaya genurostris. Taxonomy (NCBI): domain Eukaryota; kingdom Metazoa; phylum Arthropoda; class Insecta; order Diptera; family Culicidae; genus Malaya; species Malaya genurostris. The sequence goes on from NC_080572.1 coordinate 77,031,989, forward strand.
GGATATTTTCAGAGGGGAGAGTGTCTAGTAAGTGTCATTAACATGGGGGGAGGGGGTCATTGACAAAATTTATATAATTTGAAGGAAATCGAAAATTAGACTAGAAGGAAGGTTTTTGAAAATGAATTAGGTAGGTAGGTAGGTCGTAGGTGTCTATGAACGCGAGTGTATTTAAGTCGCAGCATAACTACGAAACAACTAAACGAATCGCCACCAAGTTTGACACATGTACCAAAGGTGGGAATCGATATTTTTTTAAAAGCACAGATACTTTGTACACAACTCAGAGTAACCATGGAGGAGATCTGTAGTAAGTTTCGTGACAAAAAGGCGGGTGGGTAATGTCAGAAACATAACTGGATGTGGTGAATACGAAACCAACTGACATGTTCCTTAACACTTCCGAATATCAATTAGTTGATCAATTGTATGAATTATGCAAGCATTCCCCTTTTTCACATTTTTCGCAAAAAAATGAAGGCTTCACTTGATCTCGATTACTGTGAATTTCACACAGCGAAAAGTGCACAAATCTAATCAAACAGTTCTAGATTTGCACTAAACGGAGGTTTTTTACCATTGATTTGCGAAGAAGAAATATTAATAGTTCTTTAGAAAACTTTTAGAGTCATTAGAACGGTTGATTTTTTTGTGATGCTCCCCACTGTTGTGCTCTTTTCGTTGTTTTTCACCAATGCAAACAACTGGCAGCTGTGACGTAATCGCTCTTGTCGGAAGCGAAACTAGCTTTGCAAACGACACACAATACATCTGCTCGCAGTGGCGATAGAATCCAAACTGATCCAATTTTTGTTATAAGGTTTCTTTTTACGTGATTTTGTTTGTAGATTTTTCACTAATGAACGGTCCTAACGACTATAAAACTAGCCGCATACAGAAATTTAAAGTCGACTATTTAATTTTGGATTTGCATTTCTTTGAAAGAAACTATCAGGATGCTGTACGGGATTCATTCCTGCCTTTCAGAAGGACCAAATTGTGGAACTCACTACGATATTAAGCACTGTTCGGATCATTTTTCTGGAACGATTTGTTATACAGCAGAAGATATTTTGTTCTCTTCCTCAGAACGCGTTCTGATTGGCTGATGTTGACATGGGTGAGACAGGTTTTTCAATAGTGTACTATTGGAATACTTCAATGCTGTTGTTATACACGTTAAAGTTGAAAAATTTCGATTCTATTGGTAGTTAGATTATGTAAATTCTTTCACAGATCACTGATCTATGAGCTTTCAAAATACGAGACAGGCAAACGCGCCTTATGAATTATCCTATTTGATACTCGTTTATTCCAAAGATTTCAGAAAAGTTTAATTTTGAATTATTTGAGATTATGTCATACAACTGAAAATTTTATCATAAAATAAAATAGTGATCATATTTCCGATGGCATGTAGCAAGAATTAGGTTGATTCATTAGATATAACAGGAGATATTCACGATCAAAAACTTATCACTCTCCCAGAGGGTAAATTTTGAAAAGGCGTCTCATAGTAAAGTAAGTCGTATTCACGACAAAAGGAAGTTAAATTAAAATAGATTATAAGGTTATTTTTAGGATGAAAGAGTGTAGTAAGTGTAAGAGAAAATTTATCGGGTTTTACGAAAGATTGGTACTTCTTTACGAGTACAGTATATTTCTAGCAACTAAGTGAGGTTCACACAAATATTCACAAGAGGGAGGCAGAATAAATATTCTCAACATTGATCTAAGTTGACAAAATCATACAATCAATGTGCATTTTATTATGTAAATTGAGAAAACTGTCGACTCAAGGTGATGGAAATAAGATTACAACAACATTCGTATTAACTGAATCATTATTCCATAAGTTTTCTTCCCAGGTGTACGACTAAAATGGTTAAAGCCTTGGTAAAATAAATGATATAAAACGTTATTCTATAATACGAATGTAGTTATGATGCTAAACAGCCGTTCGTTAAAAAATAATTATTATTAGATGGACAATATTAAGCAATTACGTGGACATAATGATGTCATAAAAAAATTTATAAAGCGGAGGGAGTAGTAAGTGTTTATAGCCAAAGATATTGTAGATCGAATGTGACGAGGAAGTACGGATGTACGTTACAAGCACATATACATATGAATCTCGGAAATTACTAAGAAGATATTTATAAAGAGAAAGGTGTTTTGAATGTTTCTAACAAAAGGGTTCAAATATAAAAATCATTGTGAAATCCGAGAAGGGGCACTGATCATTCGCAATCTGAACATGAACGGAGTATTTATTGTTAAATCGGGTTGTCGTCTAAGTTATGTTCCACTACAATCAGAGTATTTCACTAAGCAGGACAACTTCGAGAATTTTTTTCGGCCTTCCCTTCACGAAACATTTCCGAGCAACGCCGGATAATTCTGCTAGTTATTCAATATTTGTGAGTATGTATAACTCATTGGTACTAAACCAGGGAGTACGTTTCAAAATCATTTTCAGAATTTTATTCTGAATCCTTTGAAGCATTTTCTTCCTGGTGGAACAACAACTTGACCAAATTGGTACTGCATAAAGCATGGCTGGTCTGAAAATTTGTTTATAAATTAATAATTTGTTCTTTAGGCAGAGCTTAGAATTTCTGTTTATAACAGGGATATTTAATACACTTTGCCTGGATTCCTTCAATGGGATCCATAAAAGTGAGTTTTTTTGTCATACGTAAATCTAAGTATTTTGCTTGATCCGACCATGTCAATTGTATTGCCATTCATTGCGATAATGTGATTATTGCTTGATTTAAGGAAAGAAGTCCTTGGCTTATGAGGAAGGATAATTAATTGCGTTTTGCTACATTTGGTGCAATTTCTAATTTTGACAGATAATCACTAAAAATATTTAAGCATCTTTGTAGGCGACTTCAGATCACTCTTAGATCTCTACCTGTGGCTAACAGACTTATGTCGTTATATAATAGAGATTTCTGACAACCAACGAGTAGATTTGGTAGATCAGAAGTGAAAATTTTATACAAGATTGGAGCTACGCTCGAGCCCTGCGCAGTTCTGGTAGTAAATCAGAAGAGTACGACCAGGTAAATAATTATGAATCATGTGGATCAAATAAATAGGAAACTGGAAGTCGGATATTTTTGTTATTAAACATATGTGCCACACACAGTCGAATGCTTTTTCTATGTCTGGAAGATCAACTCCAGTCGGAACCCAGTTTATGAGTAGTTGAATGTTCATGACGAAACCCAAACTGCTCTGGTAAAAAAATTGAATTCTCAGTTATGTGAGACATCATTCTCAACAAGATAGAAGAAAGTAAACTAATTGGTCGATAGCTCTGGCGATATTTCTGCTGGGTTTTTATCAAATTTGAAGATGGGAATTACTTTAGCGTTTTTGCATCTCTTAGGGACAAGGAAAGACTGAAATCAGCATTTTGGCGAAAAAAATAGTTGATTTTCTGATTTTAGTTAGTTATTTTTTGAGACAACTAAAAAAATCTTACTTTTGCAAATTTAGATTTTTTATTTCTGATTCCCTTAATATTAATAAAATATTTGTTGAAATGGCTATTTTTTTAGTTGAATTCACCAATTCAACGTGCTGTCATTTCTTAGCTAAGGCACGCTTCATATCCATTCAACTAATTTTTTAGTTGAATTAGAGAAATAAAACGTTGTTTTCAACCAACATAAATGGTTGAAGTGGTTTCTGCAATTAGCAGCTATATGGCGCTCGTTAACACCGTAATGACTACTAGCCACTAGATGGCACACTACTACCGAAAAAAATTTCAGTCGCGGTTATCTTTTCTATATTTGCAGGTATAAATACGATGTTGTATTGGAGAAAAAGACATAAGCGAGACATAAACTTCTTTTTAAAAATTTTACTTCTAAATCGCTGTTTTCTTCATTCGACTTCGCGAAATCGACTCTCTCACTGAAAACTTTGAGCACTCGGAAAACAAAAACCGAATACAAGTAGTACACCGGACGGCGTAGCCCGGAATGAGAAGATACAAAAAAAAATCATTTGACGTGTACAATTAGAGTGCAACATTCGAAACTCACTTCACTGTTTCGCGTAAAAACATTATTACGCACAATCGCTTTAACTGCGCACAAATTCTGAATAAATACACTTTCCACTAACAGTTTACGTCATTTTTACATATTGGTTTAAAAAATTATATAGGGATATATCGTAACACATGCGAAAAACATCTAAACAATTTGCGAGCAGTTTCAACAAGACTGTCCCTTTTAGCTTTTTATTGGATTGTTTTGCTTTGACACTGCTGTCCTTCAGTAATCACGGTGATAGATAAATAGAATCAAAGTTTCTGATTTTAATAACGAAATTAGTTGTCAATGAGAATTTCATGTTGGATTGAAATATTGCTGGTTTGTGTCCCGAATATTCGCCAACTAAACACTTTCTCTAAAAATAAGAGTTTTTTTCAGCACAGTAAATTCTACATTTTAACTAATTTTATAGTTATTTTGGAAATTTTGTTGTTAAAATCAACTAATTCAAAAACAGTAATACGAATTAGGCGCAGAGCTAATTTCGGTCGTTCCGTGAATAGTGGTCTATATTACGTAGAAAACTTCAGTGAACCAAGTATATACAATGGGAATGTCAGTACTAGCTCGTTTAACCCATTTTACTCCAATTTATTTCATAAACCGTATCATTGTTTAAACTTTCTTTCGCATTCCGAAACTAAACTAACTGCGGTTGATTAAAATCGATTGATATTATGTAGAAAGCCCTCAAAAGTTGATTACAAATCCTTTGCAACACTTGTGTGTTATCTATAGATGATTCAATCAATGTTTTCGGATTTTGATTTGTTTCACACAGCAAAAAACTATAAAATTTACAAATGACGTAATTCCACGAACGACTCAATGTATAAAAAAATTAATTCGTTAAATGACTGATGTATTCAACCTTCCACGCACGAACGTAAAAATGCATATTTCAACAAGTAAATCAAATAAATCAAAATGCATGAATATAATGTCAAGATCGAATATGTTGGGCTCAGAAGACGTAAATTCACAGTATTTTCACGTATGGTTCTATAGCCACTACTGAATTTTATCTGGATTCGCGTCTTCTGATTGTGAAGTTATAGGGTAATTAGTGATGGATTTTTCAAACCGTTATATGTATAAATGACGCAGCATTAAACGTTTCGTCGTGTGATAAATATTAGGACCCGGAATAACGCTAATCCCCCAGGCTTCCAATAGCTACGCCATTGCAATTCGCATTGAGACGCTTCGGAGCTACCGGTTCAAGATTTCCTGTTCCGAAAGCACCGAAATGGTTAAAAAATGTCGGAATGTAACTCACATCGATTCCTAAGTAATAATTAATTTGACTTACCATGATTCGATCAGCACAAAAAATCATGTAAATATATATGGATAGATTCACATAAAAAAGTGACTAAATCGATTTAAACTTGCAACTCCAATGAAATAAAAATATTTCATGTCGGTAATTTCACAGTCAATTTACTTGAGTTTGACATTATAGAATTAAATATTCAGAATTAAATACTAATTGATGTGATATCTAGTCATCGTTCCAACAAAATACGACATACTTCGTTTTACGATATGTGTAAATTTTTATTTTTTGTAATGTGTAAATTCGAATGAAAGGTCTTATGATCCTACCGATTGCTATTGAAGTTTATCCAGATCCGACTTCCGGCTCTGGATTTTCAGACGGATGACAAAAAAAAACTTTAATTAGTCATACAAGGAACTAGTCAACTAAACTCTTTTCAAAACTCATCTAAAAAATGTTCGAATTTTTAACTTATGAAACACTAAGGAATGGAAATCACATAGATTTCTAATACGAACGTCAATGAGACAGGCATCATTACTCCATTAGGTAAATTAAAACAAATTTATTTTAGAGAACCTAATTGATATTCTACTACTTCTTCTTGGACACCATTTTTGTAACAATAACGGTTTCTGAGTTACTACGATATGAGGAAAGTTCAAAGTTGTATCTAGCCCTAGCACAAAATAAGGTTAATCCCTGAATACATGCGCCTGAGTCTTGCGTAGAATCGGACTCTCTATTCGCACTGAATTAAACTTTCGCCTTACTGAAGATGTAAACAAAGTTTCATTCAAATCGAAAATAGTAAATTTCTAAAGTTTCTCATGTATTTGAAAATGAAGGTTGTCTATGTCGACTAAGAACCTAATAATTTCAAAATCAATTCAAATAAAAACTAAAACTAAAATAGCATTTATAATACAAGCGAATCTGTTTTTTTTTTGTAAATTCTAGATTGTAATTATTGCTATGGTCGCAGCAGTCCTTGCCGAACCACCGGTGAGCTCCGGTTATTCTTATTCCGGTGGCCACAGTCACGATCATGGCGACTCCGACGGAGGTTACATCGCAGTCAACAGTGGACACCAGTCATCGGAAGGGCTGCACATTGATTCACATTTACTGCATAAGGTGAAGGAGATACTGGTCGAACACGAGAACAGTGGATCAGGATCGTCTTCCTACAGCAGTGGCCACTCATCGCACTCAATTTCGGCCCCATCAACCTCATACGGAATTCCTTCCTCGTCCTATGGAGCACCAGCGCACTCGTATGGACCCCCGCCATCTCCAGTCTACGGTGTCCCCTCGTTCGGAGGACATTCTTCTCGTGTGACTGGAGTGGAACTTGGTCACGTACGGCAGGGAATTCAGCTTGCTCAATTCTACAAAACCCAAAGTGCTCCATCCTATTCATCCCATTCATATTCGGCCCCATCCTTTGCTTCACATTCTTCCTACTCTGTACCTTCTTTTGCTTCCCATTCTTACTCGGCACCTTCCATCTCATCCCATTCCCATTCGTCACATTCCTCGTTATCCATCCCATCCTCCTCGTACGGAGTGCCATCTTCTTCATACGGTGCTCCATCTTCTTCGTACGGTGCTCCATCATCTTCATACAGTGTTCCGTCGTCTTCGTACGGAGCTCCATCTCACAGCAGCAATCACTACCCAGCTCGGGTTCCCTCGTTCCGTCCAGCTCCTGTGTATCATGCTCCATCTACCAGCTATCACGCACCGTCTTTATCAAGCTACCACGCACCAGCTCCAGTGTATTCAGCTCCCCGACCTGTCTACGGCACACCTCATTTCCATTGAAACGTTAGTTCGACACATCTAGAATATCTAAGTCATTCCATTTTGTAGATAATTTATTCCCCCGTACTATCATTACTTGCCGAGTTGTTGACGAAAAAATATATTGTTATCAAAAATAAACCAAAAACACTTTATTCTATCATAGAATCAAAAATATCACAGTCAACTATTGTAATACGTTCTAATGTAGGGATTCTGTGCGGTCGGACACTTGAACTGCTCGAACAGCTCTCGGAACCCCAAGGATTTCCCGCCCGGCGGTTCCATCATGTTATTCCACAGTCCGTTCGCCGACACGGCATGCCCCTTCTGGCTCAGATGAACACAGTCGATCGACATGATGGTCATATCCGACTTTCCATCGCGGCGGTAGAACACACTAGCTTCCTTGAAAAATGGTTGATATACAACGGTAAAGTCTTCACTGTGAAATTCCGGCACGTGGCTGACACGTTCCATGATGGCAACGAACTTTCTCTCCAGCCGGCGGAACAGATCTCGCCGGTTGGAGTACTTTGGTCCGAACAGACAGGAACACTCGATCGGACGGGTCAGCTGACAGGAGAACGGCAGTTGCGCCTGGTCCATCGAAAAGGACAAGCTGATCAACGGAGATGGGACCAGGTTGACGATGGTTCTGGAAGTTGAAAAAAAAGAAAGTAAAATACCTCAATAAAAAGTTACATTACCTTGTCAAACGAAATAAGTTTTTCTCGAAGATTTTCTTATATTCTCCGTATTGCAAATATTATACCACTTGATATCATTTTATTTTGAGTGCAAAATAACAACAAAAGAAATTACACTGGGTTGAACATTTATTATCAAAATATTGGTGGAATGAATCGCACTCTCAATGATTATTATCTCGCTTGTTCTGATGCCGCTTACGATATGCTTACTATAAGCAAAGCCTTGGTATTACATTCCTGTAGTGGAATTTGACCTTCTGTTTCAACAGACTTCGCAGCCGATTCAGAGTGTACAGAACCAGTGCATGGCTGGTGCTACGATTCTACTGACACTACGAATCCTTCTAGGTCGGGGCTCGAACATACGACAACTGGTTTGTAAGACCAGCGCCCTATGCATTGAACCGCCAACCCAGGACAACTATGCTTTTATTGAAAACTGGCTGAACAATAGGTCACACTCAAAACAGATTTTCGACAGCTCATACTCAGTGTATCGGCAAAACCGTAATAACCAAAAACAGCAACAAGAATAGTGGAGGTGGTATTCTGATTGCTGTTCGCTCTAGAATAAAATCTCGCTTGCTGCCCTTTGATCATTGTGCCAATGTTGAACAAATTTGGATTGCTTTCACACTTACACATTTTACACTATATTTATGAGTTGTGTACTTTCCGCCCGATCGTATTAATGACTTGAACTTGATTGAAGAACACTTGAATTCACTCTCATTGATAACAGAATGAAATTGAATGACAGAATTATTGTACTAGGTGATTTCAATCTTTCTGGAATTGAATGGACTCGCAGCCCGTGCAAATATCTGTTTCCGGATGCCGGCTCTTCGAGAACTCTCACTAGTTCAAAACTTATAGATGACTATAATACCGCAGGCTTAGTTCAGTTAAATGATATCTACAACAGCAACAATCGACTTCTTGACCTTGGTTTCGTCAGTCACGAAAAATTTACTACTTGTTCTATAACAACCGCACCCGCTCCGTTAGTTAAATCATGCCGGCATCATCCTCACCCACTACCTTCGAAGTAGTTGCAGATTCTACTTTTACGAGTTCAAAATGGGAATTATGATGCTATGAACCAGTTCTTACTCTCGTTAAATTGGGAGAAATTATTTTCTAAAAGTGATTGCAATTCCGTTACCATGTTATGGTCTCATACATTATCCTATTCTATTGAACAATTCCTACCCAAGAAAGTACTACGCGCACCGGTGCACCCTCCATGGTCAAACAAGACTTCAAAACGCTATTAACGAGCCAAGCGATCGGCATTGAAAAAGCTTAAAGACTGTCCAAGAAAGTATGGACGCAACCAAAAACCACTGCCATTTCGCAATGGTTCAGATTCTGTCAATTTTTATGACTGCGTCCTGTTGTTTACACTCTTCTCTAACCACTTGTGCAGTTGTTTATTCGTTTTCATTAGTTTGTTTCGAAATGCGTGGACTTTCAGCAGAACAACGTCGAAAAATTGTGTACAAATGATGCACAGAACGCGGACTGTCACTGAGAACGATAGCAAAAATGGAAGGAGTAAGTAAAAAATGCAATCAGGAAGTTCGGTGAGGATAACACCTTTGAGGATAAACCGAAAACGGGTTGAAAAAGAGGTCCTGCTAACCCTCAGTTTCATAAACGTATACTGAAGGCGTTCGAGCAAAAGAAGGAGATTTCAGTTCGGGATGTGGCCAAAAAGTGGGCACTTCGAAGTCAAATGTTCTTCGTGCTAAAGAAAGTTTGAATCTTCGAACCTATAAAAAGCAGAAACAACCAAAACGTAGTCCGAAACAAGAAGCATCGACCACGTCGAGGGTTCGAAAGCTGTACAATACGATTCTTGCTGGAAATTTGAACTGCATAATCATGGACGACGAAACCTACGTGAAACTCGATTACAAATCCTTGCCGGGACCACAATATTATACGGTGCGTGAAGGGCAAGTGTTAAACCAGTCCTAAACATCGATTGAAGTCGAAATCAACGGTAGAATCGTGTACTACCAAAAATGTCACTTTCGTCCCAAAAGACATGAATCCACCAAATTGCCCACAACTTCGACCAATTGAGGAATTTTGGGCATTAACGAAGGCACATCTTAGGAAACATGTCTCGGCAGCCGAAACCATTCAACAGTTCGAAAAACATTGGAAAAAGTGTCAAAACTTGTTGCCAAGGAGTCTGTACGGAATTTAATGAGGAACGTTCGCAAGAAGGTGCGCCATCTAGTCTACAATGGCTAAGTAGCAAATGTTGAGAATAATATTCTGTTGTTGTAGTCTAATAGTATCAGTATATCGAATAAAATTTGAATATCTAAAACTTGTGAATTATTTACAGCGACTTCAAAGTGCGTCCATACTTTCTGGGACAGTCTTTACAAATCGTCCCTCATACCAGCTGCGATCTTATTATCTGCACTTCAATAACCGCTACAAACGACTGAACAAAATATTATATAATAATCACTTACTTCGCGTACAAAACAATTTAAGAAACCACCCGAAATCGAAATCATCAAATCTCTGAAGCCATCAACAATGTTCCACACCGCTCTTCTATCGGCCCTCACCCTATCATATCGACTTCTATGATTGAGTTAGCTTGCGTCAAGCTGAAGTCATCTTCGAACTTTGGACCAGATGGTATTCCTTCAATAGTGCTAAAAAAGTGTTCTAGAAGCCTTTTAGTCCCACTCTCACTGCTATTCAACTCATCACTCACCTCAGGAACGTTTCCTGATATTTGGAAGAGTTCATATATCTTTCCAGTATTCAAGAAAGGAAATAAATCTGACGCTTCCAATTATCGTGGGATTGCGACATTATGCGCAGTTTCCAAGTTACTCGGAATTATTGTCCTGGATTTTATCACTCACAATTGCAGTAGCTACATCTCCGAAACTCAGCATGGTTTTATGCCCAATCGTTCAACTTCAACGAAATTACTCTCCTACACATCTTTTATCATCCGTTCTCTTGAAGCACATCTCCAAGTTGACGCAATCTATACAGCTTTCTCCGCAGCCTTCGACAAGATAAATCATCAAATAACAGTAGCTAAGCTCGATAGGCTAGGTTGCAATGGATCCTTACTTTAAAAAGGGCGTATGTATTTTTGCATTTCGCAAAAATTGCCTTTTTCAAATCGTTGTAACTCGGAAACCGTTAATTGTACAAAAATGGCGTTCAGGAAGATGTGGTAGGGAATCGATTGAGCACTCTAAAACAAATATACACAGAAAAAAAAATTTGATATTTTTTTTCTCAATAATTACAAAATAATCCGAAAAGTGAAAGAAAAATAATCAGGATTTTATTTTAAAGCTGTTATTAAAACCTACAGATTGATGGCTATCCCATCCGTGCCTTTTGAAAAATGATGAAGTTACAGCTAAACCAATTTACAGATATATTCGAAATTTCAAGTTCTCGTCGAAAGATAATCAATTAAACAGTAGAATATTATTCTACAGGTTAAAGGCAATAAATTTGTTAATGATAACCTTTCTTTTAAAAATAACTGTTCTTGAAATACTTGGATATTTAACTATAACACCATTATGTTATGTGAACCAGAACTTCCAAGCAACTTGCAGTGTTTTGGTCTTAATGCTGCAAATGTACTAAATCCAATATTTCGTTTTTGTTTTGTTTGCGTTCACACTCGTCCCGTTTGTTTCTTGGCTTTTTTTCGTCCATTGATTCTCTTGCCTCCGACATAATGTATTTGTTCGCCTTGAATTGGGTGGCTATTTTCTCCTTTGACCACGATGTGGGGCTCGTTCTTTCTTTACGATTTAAGAGTTTTACTTTTGTACTGCTACTACCGTTTATTATTAACAATTTTTGCTTATATACTACGAGTTAGAACAGACTTACGTTTAATGTTAGTTCTTAATTTATTCCGCGCTTGCGCATAAGCCTGAATTTCGTGTTTCTTACCTTCCTAGGCTTGTGCGCATGCGTGGTTATGCTATAAGGAAGAGAGAGAACACAGGCATTCAACGACCCCTTATTTCCTTCTTTTCCTTACGTTGCCCAGCTTGCGATCCCAACTATGACAAGTTAAATCCAGCTGTTTCTCCTCCCTTCAAGGAGGTCATTCACTTGTCTCGAGGCATGTGTTTTATGCTATTCCTTCCTTCTTCGAGGAGGTCATAGCCCTGCCCGAGATAAGTGCTTACATTATTTTATTTTAGCCCTTTAAACGACGACATCGGTCGTTGCTCTTATTTCTAACGGATTTTATGATTCGATGTCGTAACCCGGGAGCTCGACGATGCGGGAGATTTCATTTCTCGCTAGCTTAAATTTAGAATCCTAGTATGGGACTTAAATCTAGGCACGCTGGTGAAACTGTCAGCCACACACGAGTTTGGCAAGACTGACAACAAACGCACTTTTTCATTCCTAGTGCAATCAGGTTTAGCAAACTGCTTTATCATTTCAGTATTCACTTCATCCAACTCTGCTGCTTTCGTTTTGAGTAGTTCTGGATCTTCTTCATCCGCTGGGAACCCGTTAAGCATTTGTGACGCCTACCACAGCGATCACAAATGCTTAACGTGGTATTCAATTTAACCTTGCACTTTTGAGCTTCTTATTTTCCAAATATGGTTTCTGTTAATTGGAAAAATTTTTCGGGACACACAAAACCAGGAAAAGGTTTACAACACTTTGGGAAAACCATATTGTAGTATTGTAACTGTTTCGAAAGAGATTTGTTATAAACTGATATCTGTTGATTCTGCATGTGTTTACTCGTTTTGACGTAGTTACGTTAGTTCTACTGTTTAAATGATTATCTTTCAACGAGAACTTGAAATTTCGAATATATCTGTAAATTGTTTTAGCTGTAAATTCTTCATTTTTCAAAAGGCACGGATGGGATAGCCATCAATCTGTAGGTTTTAATAAGAGCCTTCGAATGCAAATTAACAAAAAAAATCGAAACCCTGATTTTTTCTTAGTTTAATTTTTTTGGTTCATTTTGAAATTATTGAGAAAAAATATTAAATTTTTTTTTGATTCCGAGAATCTCAGGTTCGTTTGAACCAATTTCGGGAGGCGCTTGATTGACACATTCGGTTTCAGAGATATCATCGTGTAAGTGACGTTCGCTATTGATTGTTTTAAGTTTTTTGTGTATAAAATCAATGGAAACAATTACTCAAGGGAGCCCGTAGAGTCTAACATTTTCAAACAATCCTATTTTTTCTTTTATAATTTGTTATAATGAAACATTTCAAGAATATTATTTCAAGTTTTTCTGTGCTCTTGCTTCGTCGCAGTATGAAATAAGGAAAGATAAAGTTTTGTTCTGATAGGCTTGAAAATTTCACAGAATATTCTTAGAATACAAAAAAAAGACTGTGTTGAAGACTGTTCCAGAGAGTATGATAGTGTTAAAGACTGTCCCAGAAAGTATGGACGCACTTTGATTTCGCTGTAAATAATTCACAAGTGTTAGATATTCAAATTTTATTCGATATACTGATAATATAAGACTACAACAACAGAATATTATTCTCAACATTTGTTACTTAGCCATTGTAGACTAGCTGGTGCATTTTCTTGCGAACGTTCCTCATTAAATTCCGTACAGACTTCTTGGCAACATGTTTTGACTCTTTTTTCCAATGTTTTTCGAACTGTTGAATGGTTTCGGCTGCCGAGACATGTTTCCTAAGATGTGCCTTCGTTAATGCCCAAAATTCCTCAATTGGTCGAAGTTGTGGGCAATTTGGTGGATTCATGTCTTTTGGGACGAAAGGGACATTTTTGGTAGTATACCATTCTACCGTTGATTTCGAGTAGTGGCAAGAAGCAAGATCTAGCCAGAAGACAACAGAATCCTTGTGGCTTCGAATCATGGGTAGAAGTCGTTTTTGTAAACATTCCTTGATGTATATTTCGCTGTTCATTGAAGCAGTGGTGATGAAGGGTTTCGAAATTTTACCGCAGCTACAAATTGCTTGCCAGACCATAGCTTTCTTACCACTTTTTTCGACTTCAATCGATGTCTCGGACTGGTTTCACACTTGCCCTTCTCGCACCGTATAATATTGTGGTCCCGGCAAGGATTTGTAATCGAGTTTCACGTAGGTTTCGTCGTCCATGATTGTGCAGTTCAAATTTCCAGCAAGAATCGTATTGTACAGCTTTCGAACCCTAGGCCTGATCGATGCTTCTTGTTTTGCACTACGATTTGGTTGTTTCTGCTTTTTATAGGTTCGAAGATTCAAACGTTCTTTAGCACGAAGAACATTTGACTTCGAAGTGCCCACTTTTTTGGTCACATCCCGAACTGAAACCTCCTTCTTTTGCTCGAACGCCTTCAGTATACGTTTATCCAACTGAGGGTTAGCAGGACCTTTTTTTTGACCCGTTTTCGATTTATCCTCAAAGGTGTTATCCTCACCGAACTTCCTGATTGCATTTCGCACGGCTTTTTCACTTACTCCTTCCATTTTTACTATCTTTCTCAGTGACAGTCCGCGTTCTGTGCACCATTTGTACACAAATTTTCGACACTATTCTGCTGAAAGTCCACGCATTTCGAAACAAACTAATGAAAATGGTTTGTTAGAGAAGAGTGTAAACAACAGGACGCAGCAATAAAAATTGACAGATTCTGAACCATTACGAAATGGCAGCGGTTTTCAGTTGCGTCCATACTTTCTGGGACAGTCTTTAGACCCTACCCGCTCCTTAATGTACTGACTATGAATAAAATGGTTCCATGCTTTTGTGATAATTTTAACGTTGTCAGACGAAGCGGCCACTTTGTTGTAAAATGAAATCTTCATTTTGGTTTTTGAATCAACCAAGATCAGTTTATCGGTTAGGAAATGAAATGAGCAACTCTCACCATAAAATACCAACTTGACTCTCGACATTGAAGAGAAACTTCCATTCCACTATATTTTATCCAAACATTTTCTCAATTGAATAAACACACAAAAATCGAGTAACAATCGGTTAAAGAACATAATGCTAACTACGAACCTTGGCATGTTGTGTCTCAGGTACTGAAGGGTTTTGATTAAATATTTCTCTTGTACTGCATTGATCCACTCAGTGGCATTTGTTTGATAGCAAACATCCGAACAAAAATCGTTGCCGCCTATCATGAATGTGAGCAGTTTCCAGTGTTTTTCCCATCGTACTCTAGAACAGGAGAATTTCGTTAAAGCCCCAAAGGGTGCCAGGAGACAATAAATCCTTTGTCACCATACCTAGGATCCATTTTCATACGTTCGACCAGCTTAGCTGCATTGTACGGCATATCGGTGGTAGTTGCAATATTCTCCGCTACATTGAATTGAGCTGAGTGATGAACATTGTACGAATCGAACAATGAGTAACTGAAAATCGGTAATCAACTTTCGAACGTTTAGCACTCTAGCATTCTGTGCACTCTATACTCACCCAAACAAATTCGGATTGAATTCCTTTAGAATGTTCGGTAGCGTAAGATGAGTACGCCAGGTTCCTTGTCCACCAATACACCACGCTAATCCTCGATTTTCGATCAGAAGCTCCCAAAGGGCAACGGAGTTGGCAGCGGTAGCACTGGTTAGTGAATCTCCGATAGCGGATATTACATCGATGTCACCTGGTCGCAATTTATGCACACTGGTAGGAACAATCTGGCTGCGATATCCTCGGGTGTCGCACGGGAACGGTACACTAGGCATTACATGTGGCTGCAGGAACGCTCCTTGGATCCTTCCGCCGGTTGGCCCCAGTAACCGATTGTACACTTCTCGAAAGCTTCGATAGAACATTCGAATCGGCATCGATGCGTCCAGCTGACTCGTTACAATGTGGTTCTCGTATTCGTGCGTTCCGGTTAAATTTTTCAGAATATTACCTCTCCATCGGTTGATTTGATTCTGACCCAATCCGGTTTTCACTGACAGAAGACCGAACGCCAACAGTAATAGAAAAGTTTTTTTCTTCCCAAACTGTTCCATCTAGAAAATTATGCCGAAAGTGAGAGAAGAAGGAAACAGCATTACATAGATTGAAACATTGACATTCCTACGGCTATGAATGGCAGCAGTCTTCATCGCACAGATCCAACCTTGATGCAATCATTCTGATGCCGATTTCCAGTCCATCAGGGTGGGTGTCAATTTGCAATAAGCATATAAATCGAACACACTGCGGTCGGAATTTAGAAAAACGGTCAAGTTCTGTACAGAGTTGCGAGGTGCTTTCTACAGAAACATTTTACAGAAATAAAGAACGTTGAAGACGGAAACTCATTTTTTTTCGAACAAATAAGTAGAAATTTTGCACATTTGTTTCACCAAAAAAAGTTTTAGATAGATTTGGGTATATTGCTTGAGTAATGTCAGTTATTTTTTTCTTTATTTGCTTGAAAATGTTTTGTACAGCTCGAAATAATCTTGTGATTTTACATCTTATAAGATGCACCTAAATGCAGCATCGTATTTCACACAAATTTATATGCAAGAACAAGTAAAATTGTGTGATTTGGGAATTACATAGTTTGAAATCGAATGAAATAAAAAACAAAAGATCGATAGCAACAGCGCGACTCGAACCAAGAACTATCAGATCACAAAGCACTCCAGTTAATCGACAGAGCCACAGAAGCACATATCAGCTTCATGAACAATTGATATATATAAACCCATGCAACGTTACTTGCTAGCCAAGTGCAAATTACACTAGAAACCAGTAAAATTTTGCACGAACGGAATATTGCGTCATTTTTATTGTTAAGTTGTTATGAATCGTATCGTTTGTAGAACTACATATGTCACCTGTAAAATTCATAATTTTTCTCTGCCCTGTTATGCTTATATACTCAATGAAAAAGGTGATGCAATAGAAAAATTCGACGAAGTAGTAAATACGAAAATAAAGCCGCTATTTTTTTTTAAAAGAAATTGACGGAGTGAGTTAATCGACACGAACTTACATTAAACAATGTAGAGACTCTATTCTATTAATATTTCATACAACGCCGTTTTTGACGAGCAACATAACATCACAGTGGCACCGTTTCCAAATGTAAAATTTCTAATTCATATCGAGATCTATTTGTTTGAGAAAAGGTTCTTGGGAAGGTGAAAACTACATTCGCATTCATATTCAGTACCCACAGGTTCGATTGAAGCTGTGATGTTTGTGTTTCGATTCTCAATCATGCGTGATTTTATGCTTCTGTCAAAATAAGGATTGCTGGATTGTTTTCGTTCATTTGTGCAATTGTTTCTAAGAACGATCGAAAGTCTTCAGCAACTTAATTACACGTACAGTAGTTTGTTTACAGTTAGAAGATTTCATATAATACTAATACATATCGACTTCAAAGGGTGTAGCCGAGTTTTCATACAAAAACTGTCCCCAAACAGAAAAAAATTGATATACGCTGTTTGAAAGCGTTTATGTTAGAGATGATTTTCCCGAAACTTTAACCCTTCAACTGCCATATTGGTGGAGTTAGGGTGGTATTTCTAATTTTCATTTTATTTAAATTTTTCAAAAACCTGTTTAGCAAAAAATATTGAAAAAAATCAGGAAAAATTTGCAAATTATGGGAAACCTTTCTGATTTTTTCCAGAATTTTTCAAAATGAATTTCATATGAAAAATTTTTTTTATAATGGCACTTACAATTCTGGTACCACTCTAGATCTTACATCAAAAACAAATCATTTATGAGTACAATACGCTGTAATTTTTTCAGATTTCTAAATATAGTGGACGGGTATAACATTAGACTTAAAAAAAAAATCATTCGGAAAACCATGCGTCCCCATCAAATTTTCACCAACCGATGGAGACGCATGGTATTTAGTTCTAAAATCTAATATCACATGTCCTCAGGACTAAATACCATGCGTTTCCATCTACAACTTGAGTTCAGGGCTTAAGAAAGAATTTTCATTAGGAAGGACCAGTGTGAGAAACATGAATCAGAACTAATGAATTGAAAAATATTTACCTTTAAATTTACGGTTTAAAGTTTTTATTTATGAACTTGTAAGTCATTTCACATTTATTTTACATTTATTGTATTCAAATCATGTTCTTCAGTTCGTGCTCGCATCTCACCCAACACAGTCGAAAATCGTTTGCGGTCGAAGCAGAAGAAATAAAGACAATACAGTGCAGTGAACAATAGAGTGTACGGAATGGTCAAATACGATTTAACAAAGCCTGAAACTTGGCCTGCAAGACCGAATTCAATTTGTATAGATTTCAAGCATTGCAAAGTTAGACCAGCAGCAAATGAAATTGAAATCTTACTTAAAGAACGAATACATCTAGACGTTAATAATGTACGTGAGATTCAATTTAACAAGGCGTCTAACTGTGTGTACATTATGTTTAAACGTGAAAGCGATGCACTTGCATTCGCTTCGGCTAAGAACGAGGTGCACAGCGTTGAGTTAAATACAAAATTCATGTGCACATGGTGGACAATGCCATACAAGTACGCGTGCATGACCTTCCCCCGCAGGCCACCGATCAGTCCGTTCGGGAGATCATGTCGCAGTACGGAGAAGTTCTTTCCATCGAAAGAGAAGTATGGCGGATTTTTTTCCCCGGCATCCGGAATGGCGTGCGAGTGGTACGTATGCAACTACGTAAAGCAATTCCATCTTACATCATTTGTGGTCAAGGTGGGACACATCCGTGTAAAACGCTGATTACCTATGAAAATCAGCTGGTTACATGTCAGTTTTGTGAACAACCTACACACTACGGTAAACCTTGCACTGAAACTGCGAAAAGAACATCTTCAACCAAAGGCAAGATCAACCGTTCAACAACGAAAACTAGTGAGCGTAGTACTCCTGTTTTACCATCAAACCAACCAACAACTGCAACCAATGTACAACAAGGCGCTTCTACAGCAACTAGCAACGAGCTCAAGACTGCGAACAACAAGGAAAACGAAAAGAAGACGGAAATCAACAACAAATCCACCGATGCGGCAATGGAGGACGAGACTAGCCACGAACAAAGTGTCCCTCAACCCTCGCAGGAGGGAAATGGAAACTCTTCTCCTCCTAGAAAAAGAGTGACAACGAGAACCACTTCAAAAATTCTTTGTTTTAAAGTTTGTACGCGAATAGGCCTGAATAAAAATATCTGTAAATAATAAAAATCATGTTCTTCATCCATCTACCTTTTGTATCAGTCCTTTTTTATCATCTACCTTTTTTTATAAAAAAAAAGATATAAAATTCGCTCAAACTTTATAAAAAGTGTCATAAACCAATCGATTCTGCTCGACGAACTGAGCAAATGTCCGTATGTGTATGAATTCGGGATTTCAGAGATGACTGTACCGATTATGATCTAACCAGTCGCAAATAAAAGGTCTTCTCGTCACCTTGAACGCTATTTAATATTTTTGAGATCGGATGTTTTAGTTATACGAAGTTTTATGTCAAAATTTGCAGTTTTTTTTGATAATATCATTCACAATTCTCCTTGTAAACAAAATATGTTTTGAGGTTTAAATTTCACACGGTAATAGCTTTCCAACAAAGCATAGTTTGTTGAAATCCGTTTATTTTTAACGGAGATATCGATATTTTCATGTAAGTGATTTTTTCTCCTATTCCAGCAGTAGGAGTTTTGAGCGCTGTATGATGAAGCGCTTACATGCAATTGTTTCTGTGTACCAAAAAGACAATGTACAGCCTTTCCTTTTTCATGACATTTTGCGGCGGACCGGTTTTAGCACCGTTCGTTTTTAGCAACATAATCGTTCGAATATGACATATGTAAACCAGATGATGGCGACGATGGCAGTATTTTCGAGTTGAAAACCAATTCAATAATTATATTGGCTTAATATACTTGCAGCAATTAATGCTGCAAGAACATAACACCCATATACCATTCGAATCAGTTCGTCGAGATCAGCAAATGTGTGTGTGATAAATAATTTCAATCAATTTTCTCGGAGATGGCTCAATCGTTTTCTACAAACTCAGATTCATATGAAAAGTCGTATGCTCCCAAACAAAGTTCCTGAATTTTATTTGGAATCGACTTCTGGTTCCGGAACTACAGGATGATTTGTGAAACGGAATGAAAATAATTTCATTCATTTTTCTCGTAGATGATTGAACCGATCTAAGAATCAAATGAATTCTAAGAACCATCTAAGATTCAAATTATAACTAAGAACCATTCAATATTCAAATGAAAGATCTTAGGATCATATAAAACATCTCGTTTGTTAGTCTGATCTGACTTCCGGTTTAGGTTAGATACAGAGTGATTAGTATACAAATATCTATTTCACATAAATTATTCAGGTTTATCGGGGATGCAGGTTTGGGATAGTCGATAACCAAATAAACCTATTTCTATTTCAGCAATAATCCGATTCCGTTTTCCGATTCTGGAATTACGGATCGTATCGGATTATTTTGATCGAATGCGAAATTTTGCATTCTGTATCTCGATCAAGCTCGAGTTTCCCATACAAAAGCATCACTCAATTGAATTACAGAATGCAATATTTCTCATTCGATCGAAATATTCCGATTCGATCGAAATACAGAATAGGTGTGAATGACGAGAAACTCTAAAGTGAAACGAAAGACCGTAGAATATTTTTGCAAAAACAGGTACCATCTCACTGCTTAGGTGGATTAAGCACGATTTGTTGCATAACGAAGAGAATACATATTCACATCGACAGTTCTAAGTCACATAAATGATAGTGTTATAATCCGCAATTACGGTCAAATGATTTATTTTTAAGCCATTTTCAGTGTCTCTACATAGAATCAAGCAAAGAGTTAATTGGATTTCCTCATATACATTTATTTGATTTTATTTCAATCGATTTTCAATCAGAATAAATATCGTCACTGATCCATACGACGTCCAACTTCATGGGTGCCATGATTCGGTGCGGAATGTTAGCGCTGTAGGGAAGGACACACAAGCAGATGGTAGATTTACTTTGTGCGCCGTTCGCCAAACGAGAGGCAACCGATTTGGTCGCAATTTTTCTCGTGGAAATAATTGTTAACTGTGTTGAAAGTTTGAGAAATGGTAATCTTCGGTTTTTTTTCAGAATCCTAAGCATATTCCAAAGATTTAATGAGATATATTTTTTTTTAAATGGATAATTTGTTAGTAGAAAAAAGTGCATTTTTAAAGTGATCTGCCCCTGGTCGACAGCAGTCCTACGTCAATCTCGCGGTTATATCTCTAACATTATCACTACAACTCTTATTTTAAATCGATTATAAATATTTCAACTATGAGGTCATTCGCCTCTCTTGTCAGGAAAAACTTTCCGACCCTATGTGCGAGGCTAGGGATTGAACCCACTATACTAGTCCCCTAAGTATTTTTTTTGTCTTAACGACTAGGTCTAATAGTCAATACAGACTGTTATTTTTGACTATTAGAGATTGTGAAGAACTCATTGTGTACGAGAATGTTCTCGCAAGTACAAAGTCGCAACTTCTGGTAACTTTTCTTTTTCGGTTAGTGAATGGTAAAATACCTTTATACATACCAGAGACTCGAGTGATTTGCACTGATGAGATGCTTAAGTTCGTCTCCTCTGGTATAAGGTAAAAGTTAAGTTACTAAAAGATTCCTGCTTGCCCAAATGAACCTTGTCACGTCTCACCTTTCCATTCTATATCGTCATATAAATAAAATCACTAAACTTTTTTGACGTAAGACTACGTATTTGCTTTCTCTACCTGGGTATGAGTTCAAAATACAGGAAATTAAACCGTACAAACGGTGGTCAGGTTTTGACCATCTATATCTCAGTCATTTTTTAACTGATTATAAATTTCATTACAGATACTGCTTTGAAATATTTCTACGCATTGGTTAGAGTAGATACATATTTTATATTTTAGATTATTGGTGATTAACACTTCAATTAGTAACAAACATTGTCTAATTTCCTTGTTTCTCGAACCATTCTCATGGTTTCCTCTAACAGATACGACAGTTTCGTATATATAAGCTCACGGTTTCCGTATGATTTCTGCTCTTCAATTCGTATTTAAGAAACTCAGTTACACAAAACAAGATTCAGTATCGAATCGACTTACACTCTGTGCGGTTCGATACTGCCTTAGAGAAGGTTCAAATAATCTGTGATGTGATGTGATGTCTCGGGTCATGTTGAACCATTACACATTAAACGCGCATCTCCAGCGTATTGGACTCGCGGAGAGCAGTCTCTGCGCTTGTGACGACGGTTATCAGGACATCGAGCATGTCGTATGGACGTGTGCAAAGTATCGTGACGCCAGGTCTTTATTAAAGGACTTCCTAAGGGCCCGCGGAAGACCACCTGAAGTTCCGGTCCGAGATGCTTATAACCTTAAACACATTAATATACAAGTGTAACCTGTTGTGTTTTCCTCAAAAGTTTCTCCTCATCTATAAGTACTTGAAAAACATCAATTAAAAAGTCTAATCTGTGGTTGTGCCTTCCTAAGAAAGTTTCCACCTTCAGGTTCAATTCTAACATCCGCTCGATCTTCCCCATCCCATGACTGTCCATCACCTTCATCGGAATTAACTTGATCTTTATGGCGTCATTAACCTATTCGCCCCCTTCTTTCCCACCTTTCCACCATCTCTGCAACCAACTAATAAGATCTTTTTGCCGATTCTTGTTCGCTTCGCTTCCCTTCCCGCTTTTAAATTCCATTTTCTGCATCATTTACTTCTATCTGTTTATTTTTTTCTCGTCTTCAAAATTACCAACCGTCACTCATCGAGGGCCGCTCTTAACGATGACCAGCATGCGGGCCACCCGCCGAGTTTTTGGTGTTTCCCGCGGACCCACACGGATAGGAGGATGCGGCCACCATCGATGTGTGCCAGCGTTACATGGATAAGTTCTAACCTACCAACCATAATCTGGAGCCAGGATCCGCCAGAATAAATCATCATTACGCAAATGCGACATCACCACTAGTATTGAAATTATCTTAGTTCGAAGTAAATATTAAATTAAAATTAGAAAATACCCTCGGCACCTTAGAACTTAAGCAGTGTGCCTTCTAAATTAGATTAATATATAAAAAAAATCCCACAATAGTTTTATGTCGTATTTAATCGTTCAATACGCAATTTTATTTACGTATTTCATGCAAAGTTATTTCGAAACAAAACATTATAAGAAAATCGATCTATTACGCATTTAGCGCAATAGATCGATTTTCGCATAATTTCAAGTGTTGTGAAATTCCTTTACTGCATTGAAACATGAGTTCACTCAACAACAAAAGAAGAACAATTTGTTGTAATCCGTTTAGAAAGCCATCATCTCGTAAGTTGATTTCATTAGATATATTTCTCTATCTCAAAACCAAACATTGCACCGTGTTTTATCTTCAGATTCTAAAGCGATCAGTGATTTACGTCCTTTTCCTGTTGACAAGTTATGGATATTTAGTGATGCTGGTAAAAACTCTTTACTATGCACAAAATGTCGTAAAGATGTGATAACTTATTCTCTTGAAAATAAATCGCAAACGCCGGAAGAATCTCAGAGCCAAACTTTTTCCGATGTATCTAGTAACCAAGGCTCAACGCATAGCAATTTTGAGGTCGAGGATGCGATAGATGTCGCATTAGAAGTTTCACCAGTGAGAGAAAAATCGTATGTACATCTGCATTTTACATTTGAAATCGTTTAACTTTTCGATTGACCATATAATCATTAAAATTGTTTGTTTCAATTCATCTCAGAAGAACATAAGTTTCACTTCATAACAAATTACAGTTTGAATAAAAAATCCTTATACGTCTATTAAGCTGGAAGAAAAGCCGAAATTAGTAAAAGAGCGATTCAAGAAAGATTTCGGTATTGTTCCCTCAACATATACGAATATTTTGACTCGAGAATATTCCTCAATTATCGCAAATATCAAAAACTCTTTAGAGTTGAAGAAAAACAGGTATAATTGACATCTTGTTTCTTTAATACAAACAATAACGATAATACTTTAGATTTCGGAAAGCTCAACTTTTGAGTCTTCTACCCAGTGAATGGTCATATCGTAAAATTCGCAAAAATACTGAAGGATCAACTACGTGGCAAATTAAAACTGGAAAAAAAATTCAAAATAATACCATTACCCCTAAATGACCAAACCTGCATCGGCCAGTCAGAAAAGACATTGCACTCCGTTGCAAAACAAAAAGTGTTCTGTAAATAGCAGAAACTTTACGTCTGCTTAACGGTTCAAATTGAACTGCCGAGTTTAGCACTAAGCAGTTCAATTTGAACTGCTCTGCACTGATGAGTCAAAGACGAAACGTAAAAATAATAATCAGTGATTCAAGAAAATGGTAGGAAGCATCATGTACAAAAAAATTTGTTTTGATGAATCTTTCGGAATTATACGCAAAATTTAAAGAAAAATATCTACACGTCAAAATTGGATTTTCGAAATTTGTTTCACTTCGACCTCAACACTGTGTCTTGGCAGGTAGCAGTGGAACTCATACTGTATGCGTGTGCATTAGTCATGAAAACGTTAAATTAATGTTGGAAGGTTAGTTATCCTTTATTAAAATACGTATGTTGAAGTACTTCTTAGAAACAGCCATAAGTTCAGTGAATACCTCGTCAATGACACATTTTTCATGCTGCAGGATTCAAATTTAGCAAAATTTTCAAAAACAGCTCATGAATCAATAAAAACACCCTTCATACAAGGATACCTATTGACTAAATTGATTTGCCTAGAACCGATCGAATCGTGTTATAGCCAAAATTGCAAATCGTGTCCAAAAAACAACACGATGCATGATAAACTTCAATCTTATTTTGATGAAAATGGTATTGATGTGTGCACTGAGGCTGATTAGTTTTTTGGCACCCTCATGGAAGATCTCAAGAAACTATTACTTCATGACTTTGTGGCTTCAAAACAAAGCAAATACTTCACAGAACTGAGGGAAAATTTAACTCTCGGACAAAATGTTGCGGTGAAAGATATTGCCGAAAATTTTGCATTCGTAGCTCAAGACGCTGAGCAAGCCTTCCATTGGAACAATAATCAAGCCACGTTATTTCCCCAACAGTAATATATTACAAAGAAAATGAAGAAGTAAAACACTATTGCCTGCTTGGAATTTCAGACTGCTTGAAACATGATTCTGTGTCTGTGTATATGTTCCAGGAAAAAGTGATCGAACATAAATCTTGAAAAGAGCTACTACTTCTCGGATGGAGCTCCACAGCAGTTTATTTATACTATCATCACTCCGATTCCCAAATTGAAGCCGAATGGCACTTTTTTACGACTGCTCATGGAAAGGACCTTGTGATGGAGTGGCTGGGAGTGTAAAAGCCTGTTCGCACTATACCCGGACGACCGGGACGGGACCATCCGGGACTATCCGGGACGTTTTTTTTCCTCATCGGCGATGACTGAGCTGCCGGCGTGTGTATGTATTGGAATCCCGGATCCGGGATAAAATCCATTTGGTTACCACCGGCATTCCTCGCCGAGTTTTTTCCAGCGCCGACGGTGCGAAACACTCGGTATAGTGCGGCTTTAAAGCGCCTTGCAACGAGAGCAAGTCTTCAAAGGGGAAATAAACAGCCAATTTTAACCGCAATGAAACTGTATGAATGGGCACGGAGTTCCTTAAAAAACATCGATTTCTTCTTCTTGGGTTGTGATATATACGAAAACAAAAAGCGAATTCTTGAGGATCGGTTCTCAAAAGCTGTAACAATTAAGGGAACACAGCGTTTTCACACTGTCATTCCTTCAGTTGATCGATAAAACTATGTAAATGTTAAAACTATTTCGAGCTGACAAGTTGTTGAACAGTTTAAAATTTTCAAATAAATGGAATTTTTCGTTCAAATATATTATGAATGTTGTAAATAATAATATTTTTAATGCATGAGAAGTTAGATATATCATTCATTCTACCCAGGTTTAATGCATAAGAAATAATTCGAAGGTTTTTCCACACCTTTGTTGATTTTGACAATCACCTCGCTAATTCGTAACGTCGTGAATGATCAATCCGTGCCGTGGAGCGGCGTTCTTTGCGTTTCAACTGCTGTTGATGCAAAAAAGAGTTTTTGAAAATTGATTCTTATGTAAGAAAAGTACGAGGAATCGAATGAAAATATTTAATTTGAAATAAAGTTTGCGGAAAAACAAAAAAAAAGTTTCGAAAAAAAAAGATATTTTATTTGTACTTTAGAATATTTTTTAAGTTCTCAAAATATTTTTATCAAAAAGCTGGAACATTTTTTGTCAATTAATCGAAATTTAATCGCGCGCCAAAAATCAATGGTGTAACTCCGCCCATTAAAAAGTACACTAAACATCTTCTTTTGGTTCAGATTATCATATTATAAAGTTTCATCGAAATCGCAGATGCACGGGTTCAAAACTGTGTCGGCAGTTGGTGGAATGGCCCATATATACCATTTATAGTTTAGTTACACGAAAAAAATATTTAAAAAATACTTCATTTATATTGAACTGAAATGAATTTCTAATTCCATTTTCATCCACCATCACAAACTAAGTCTCTATACGACGAACAACCCATCAGAACTTGTTGTGTTTGACTGGAGCACAGCCAACATGCAATCCGCTAAAGCACACATTGAACCAAAACTCATTACTACTGTAAATGCTTTCACTCCATAGCATCACAAAATGCTTACCGTGTGTCCTGTACTATTTTAAATCCAGTCTGTTTTCATCCCAGGAAAGTTAATCAACTATGCCCGAGCTCACTTCTACGATAGGTTACAGGGCATGGAATCACTCCGACAACGCGAGCGACCGGCCGTAATCGAGTGTAAATAATTACTGCTTATAATTTGAGCCCGGTTCAATTAAATATTAAAATTCAATTCTGCATTGCATTTGCAGTGCTGAGCATACGCCTGTGAGGACCGATACCGTGACTCCATACATTGACACAGTCTGGTGCTTTGATACGATCGATGATAGAGATGGATGCAGTGTATGAACTACAACTGTCCACATTTCACGAATTGACATCCTTTCGATTCATTCAAGCCAAGTCGTTCGGTATGGAAACCACCACAAAGTTTTCTATTCTTGGTCGGTCCTCCGGTTTTTGAGTAATAAAATTGACCATTGCTGCTGCATTACAAATTAGCTTGCGGGCGTTCAATTTTAATAGTGTTTATTACCCCTGACCTAGAAATTTGTGTTTAGTTTTTATTGTAATGTATACTTTCTATTCTGGCAACATTTTTATTTTTTTTTTTATTTTGTAGAATTGTTTATAATTTTCGTTCCATTAACTATTCCATGGAAGATTACCCGAAGCTGAACAGTAAATGCAAAGGAAGACAAGATCCTCATCGAACCCTGTATATCACATGTTAGTGTAGTTACAAATTAACACTTCCAGCAATAAATCATCATCCATTGTCATTCGCAACTATTCCGAACCGAAATGTTTCCCAGTCGATCGGCCGTGTATCGAACTATCCGCATAAAGTCGGCTAATCACGAACGGTCGCTTTGTGTCGCTTAAAGCTCCTGCCCCGGTAGGCAGAATGCTGCTGCCACCCACCGCAACCCGTCCATCAAAACCGAACGTAATTCGTGGCCTACTGTGCCCATAAATAGAACGATTTTATTGCATCGGCAACTGTATGCCGCATTACATAACACCTCTCGGGGACTGATAATTATGTGCCCGAAAACAACTCACGCGTCGCCAAAATGCAAATCGGTTTGCCGGGGCTGCTCCTTTGCATTATGATGCTACTAATGGTTGTGTAAATGATCGCTTTATCGACTGATTGACAATGACAGCTGCCGGTTGGAGGGCACGCGAGTCTAGGCTGCTAACTGACCGCAATTAATGGTGCCAGTTACGTTTGCTGCTATACGCACTCCGTGACTCATTAGTTGGATTGATAGCACCGGGAGGTTCATTCAACTGGATTTCAATTGGTATGTTTTGGGTGTTGGATGTCGGGTAGGGGATCGGGATCGTTCAAAATCGACGAACACCGAAGATCTAGAGCATTCTTTGCAAATATTTTGATCATTACAAAAGGTCCGGGCGTATGTACTGAATTAGTAGGAGTTTTGTACAATTTGCTCAACATAAATAAGAGAGAATTTGAAAGCCAACTTTACAACGTAGCATTTAATCACTGTTAGTTTCCACTAAGATTACATCGACCGGACTGAAATTTTTATATTTTCAAAGTTCAGCAATCCAATAAACTATCTGTAGCTTAGTCCTTTTAATAAATGCACAAGAATATTAGCAAGTTGAAACGCTTCGTGTTTCGCATGTCAAATGAAATCATTGAATAACTAAACCTAACAGTTCGCGAGCCGTTGCGCAAAGGTGTTGCTTAGTGAAAAGTGTTAAAAGTGCTGGGAGAAGCAGGATACTGGTGAGATAGTTCCTTAGAGATATTTCTCTTTTTCCTTATTCACAATGTGTTATTGTATTTCTCCTTACTAAAAATTGGACTATACTAAACTTCGTCGAATGTTCGGGGAATGTTTGATCAATGGATCTATATTTTTCGGGTTATACGCTAGGTTTAAGACGCACGCGAGAAGTTTATAACCGTGCAGAAATTTCTTGTGATCGTGCTTAACTAGAAGGTATGTGAATACAGTTTAGACTCCGAGGAGGATCCATTTGGAATTTTATTATTTTGTTTAGGGAGTAGATATCGACATAACTGCGTATCGCATAACACGTTGTTGTTTGATTGGTGATTATCGAGTGTTATCTTGCCAGTATTATGGATGTCAATAGGAAAAAAAAACCTGATTAGTCTGACTAGCAGTGAGATGATACCTTTTCTATCGATCCGCATGTGTTTTTTGCATGGATATTCTTCGGTGTTTTAGTTCTCATGACATTATTTTAATTATCGTCGTATCGTATCGGCAAATTGAGATTTTTATTACTCATTACCCTGTATTGTCAATTGATTGAACATTCCATGAGATGCCGAAGTAAGTTCCACTTTAGAGTTTTTCATAATTATTTATGGTACTTCCAGAGCCGCAGGGGCTGGGGTCCAGTAGGAGATTGATAGTACCTATTAGCTCTCTCCGGACAGTACCAGCCTAGATGCCGTGTGGAATCCGGTGGAAAAAAATGAACCAAGAATAGATCCACTGGGTTCCTGCTTCCATGTCGTAAAAGGCGACAATTGCAGGAGTTTTTTTTTCCTTTCAGTTATCAGATATTTTCAATGTTTCACTTCTGATTACTCTATTTTACTAAATTATCTCTTCATTCAACCTATCAATTTCCGTCTAGCTTCGAAGAAAAGTTTTATTTGGAATGTTTTCTTCTTCGATGTTATTGATTATCTTTCAGGATTATAAATTGAATGATAAAAATCAACTATTGCGCAGATCCGTTGATGTTACAAAGTTAATAACAGAGATAACATATATCGGTATATTGAATACATAGTAAAGAAAAAACGTGATTAATCCACCTAGCAGTGAGATGATACCTTTTTTTATCAATCCGCATGTGTTTTTTTGCCTGCATATTCTTAGGTGTTTTAGTTCTCATGACATTATTTTAATTATCGTCGTCGGGAAATTGAGATTTTAATCACCCTGTAACGTCGAAACTGTAAATCGTATCGAATTTCAATCTTAACGTGTGACAATCGATTGAACATTCCATGAGATTTCGAAGTAAGTTCCACTTTAGAGTTTTTCGTCATTATTTAAGGTACTTCCAGAGCCGGTATTCAGGAACTAGCATAACCCAAAATGATTCGAATGGCCATAAATTAATACGCCAAACAATTTACATCTTCTATATCGGTATGAGTTTTTAAAACCCATCATCTGTTATTCCAGAATCGGATAAAATTCACCAATTTTGAAGTTCGATTTGACCTTTTTGAAAAAATGATTAAGTTTTGAGAAACGATTCGATACTGGAACCAGACTTCCAAAATCGGTGTAGCCGAAATCAGTTAAATATACCTGAGGAGTGTGACATCTTTGAGAAATTGTAGTGCGAATTAAAATTTGGGGGTACATTCCGAATCGAAAACTGAATACCGCTTAAACTGAAATAAATTTTTTTCATAATCGACTATCCAAATCAGCAAACCCGATCAACCTGATTAATTTATGTGAAATGGACATTTTTATACTAATCACCCTGTATCTCCTTAACCAGAAATCGGATCTGAATGAATTTTATAGGATTTTAAGACCTCTCATTTGAATCATAGATGATTCTTAGATTTCATTTGAATCTTAGATCGATTCAGCCATCTACGAGAAAAATGAATTGCATTATTTTAATTTCGTTTCATATATCATCCTGTGGTTCCGCAATCAGAAGTCGGATCCAAACGTAATTCAGGAACTTTGTTTGGGAGTATACTACTTTTCATATGAATCTGAGTTTGTAGAAACCGGTTTAGCCATCTTCGAGAAAATTGAGTGAAATTATTTGTCACACACGCATTTGCTGATCTCGACGAACTGAGTCGTATGGTATATAGAAGTTATGTTCTTCCAGATTTTATTGCTGTAAGTAGTTTAAATCAATATAATTATGAAATTGCTTTCAACTTGAAAATGCTGATATCCTCTGGTTTACATATGCCATACTCGAAAGATTATGTTGCCAAAAACAAACCGTGCTAAAATCGTTCCAAGGCAAATTGTCATGAAAAAGCATACTGTACATAGTCTTTTTGGTACTTAGAAACAATTGTATGTCACAGTATAAAAAATCGTGTTTTCTGTTGCTCCCAAGCATTTCTTTGTCATACAGCGCTCAAAACTTCTACTGCTAGAATAGGGGGAAAAGTCGTTTACACAAAAATATCCGTTAAAAATGGACGGATTTTAACAATCTATGGCTTGTTGGATAGGTATTACCGTGCGGAATCTAAGTCTGAAAATAAAGGGTGATTTTTTAAGAGCTTGAGAACTTTTTTAAACAATAAAACGCATAAAATTTGCAAAATCTCATCGGTTCTTTATTTTAAACGTTAGATTGGTACATGACATTTACTTTTTGAAGATAATTTCATTTAAATGTTGACCGCGGCTGCGTCTTAGGTGGTCCATTCGGAAAGTCCAATTTTGGGCAACTTTTTCGAGCATTTCGGCCGGAATAGCCCGAATTTCTTCGGAAATGTTGTCTTCCAAAGCTGGAATAGTTACTGGCTTATTTCTGTAGACTTTAGACTTGACGTAGCCCCACAAAAAATAGTCTAAAGGCGTCAAATCGCATGATCTTGGTGGCCAACTTACCGGTCCATTTCTTGAGATGAATTGTTCTCCGAAGTTTTCCCTCAAAATGGCCATAGAATCGCGAGCTGTGTGGTATGTAGCGCCATCTTGTTGAAACCACATGTCAACCAAGTTCAGTTCTTCCATTTTTGGCAACAAAAAGTTTGTTAGCATCGAACGATAGCGATCGCCATTCACTGTAACGTTGCGTCCAACAGCATCTTTGAAAAAATACGGTCCAATGATTCCACCAGCGTACAAACCACACCAAACAGTGCATTTTTCGGGATGCATGGGCTGTTCTTGAACGGCTTCTGGTTGCTCTTCACTCCAAATGCGGCAATTTTGCTTATTTACGTAGCCATTCAACCAGAAATGAGCCTCATCGCTGAACAAAATTTGTCGATAAAAAAGCGGATTTTCCGAATGGACCACCTAAGACGCAGCCGCGGTCAACATTTAAATGAAATTATCTTCAAAAAGTAAATGTCATGTACCAATCTAACGTTTAAAATAAAGAACCGATGAGATTTTGCAAATTTTATGCGTTTTATTGTTTAAAAAAGTTCTCAAGCTCTTAAAAAATCACCCTTTATATTCTGTTTTTAAGGTCAATTGTGACAGATACTGTCAAAAACTGAAAATTTTGACATAAAACTTCGTATAACTCAAAAAGTAAACATCCGATCTCAAAACCATTCAATAGCGTTTTGGGTGACGGGGAGACCTTTCATTTGAGACTAGTTTGATCAAAATCGGTCCAGCCATCTCTGAGATCTCGACCTCTTAGTTGACAACACACATACAAACACACACACACATACACACACACACACACACACACACACACACAAACACACACACACACACACACACACACACACACACACACACACACACACACACACACACACACACACACACACACACACACACACACACACACACACACACACACACACACACACACACACACACACACACACACACACACACACACACACACACACACACACACACACACACACACACACACACACATATATATATATATATATATATACACACACACGGACATTTGCTCAGTTCGTCGACCTGAATCGATTGGTATATGTCATTCGGCCCTCCGGGCCTCGGAAAAATTTTCTAAAGTTTGAGCGAATTCTATACCTATTTTTTTCTCGGCAGCCGGCCGCCCAAATTAACCAATATAACCAAATAATAATTTTATTAAATAATTAAATTAATAAAGCGGAAATAATAAAGAATCAAGACGCGCGTGAAATCTGTTGACCTTTATTTGGTGATTTAAAATGATTTTATAATAACTGTTTAGAATATGTCAATGCAATGAATCAACTGTTTGTCTAAATCCCATTTACTCGTTTATTTTGTATCACGTAATTTCATTTATAAAAATAGGAAAGTTTTTATACTTAGCGCGATAGTATTGCAAATTTTTCTTCAGTTTCCTCGAATAAGAGCTGTGAATCTAAACTTCCCGGGACTTCAATATAGGATATTGTTGAAACGTTCACTCGGGAAGTCAATGAGTTTAGTGGTGCATCCGAGCATCTTGAAACCGGAACATACTGAGTCGCGCGCGAAACCAATACTGAAATTTTTACTAACAAATATCCTTCTCCAGTGACACTTGTGGAGTGCGCAGTAGTAAATACGGCCTCTAGTAACAACAAGTGTCGGACTACCATCCCTTCCCATTCCTTAGACGATCTACGTTTGGGCCTGGCCGGCGCCGGTACTGATCAATGAATTCTGGGGCTACCAGAAGATGTACATTGAAGGATGATTTACCAGTCCCAGGTCGGATCATCTAGAAACTCCCTGTACAATTTCAGCTAACTCCGATCAGTAACGGAGTAGCAACCAGGGGTGGTCGCTCAAGCTCAAGCTCATTATTTATGGTACTTCCAGAGCCGGTATTCAGGAACTAGCATAACCCAAAAATGATTCGTATGGCAACAAATTAATACGACAAACAATTTATTTCTTCTATATCTGTATGCATTTTAAAAACTCATTATTCTGTAATTCCAGAATTGGATAAAATTTAACAATTTTGTATGAGACCATAAGTCCGTTAAATTTGAATTTTTGATTAGGAAGTTCGATTTGGCCTTTTTGAGAAAATGATTGAGCTTTGAGAAACGATTCGATACTGTAACCGGAATTCTAAAATCGGTATAGCCGAAATCAGTTAAATTTACCTGAGGAGTGTTTAGACATCTTTGAGAAATTGTAGTGCGAATTAAATTTTTGGGTGCCTTCCGAATCGAAAACTGAATACCGCTTAAACTGAAATAAATTTTTCGACTATCCAAATCAGCAAACACGATATACCTGAATAATTTATGTGAAATTGACATTTTTATACTAATCACCCTGTATCTTCGAAACCGGAAGTCGGATCTGACTAAAAAGTAAGAAATTTTATAGGATTTCGAGACATCTCATTTGAATCATTTTCATAGATTTCATTTGAATCTTAGATCGGTTCAACCATCTACGAGAAAAATGAGTTGAATATTTTCATTTCGTTTCACATATCATCCTGTGGTTCCGCAATCAGAAGTCGGATCCAAACGTAATTCAGGAACCTTGTTTGGGAGTATACTACTTTTCATATGAATCTGAGTTTGTAGAAAACGGTTAAGTCATCTCCAAGAAAATTAAGTGAAATTATTTGTCACACTCGCATTTGCTGATCTCGACGAACTGAGTCGAATGGTATATAGGAGTAATGTTCTTCCAGCATTTATTACTGTAAGTAGTTTAAATTAAAATAATTATGATATTACTTTCAACTTCAAAATGCTACCATCATCTAGTTTACATACTCGAACGATTATGTTGCCAAAAACGAACCGTGCTAAAATCGGTCCGAGGCAAAGTCCGTTGAGAAAAGATGCTATACAGAGTCTTTCTGGTACATAGAAACAATTGTATGTAACATTATAAAAATTCGTGTTTCATTTGGCTTCGAAACTGCGCTTTATCATCAAACGCGTAAAACTCCTATTACTGGAATAAGGCGAAAAGTCGTTTACACAAAAATATCGATATCTACGTTAAAAAACGACGGATTTCGACAATCTATCGCTTGTTGAATAGCTATTACCGTGCGGAATCTAAGTCTAAAAACATATTCTGTTTTCAAAGTTAGTTGTGGCAGATATTGTCAAAAAACTGAAAATTTAGACTTAAAACTTTGAATAACTCAAAAAGTAAACATCCGATCTCAAAACCATTCAATAGCGTTCTGTGTGACGGGGAGACCTTTCATTTGCGACTAGTTTGATCAAAATAGGTTCAGCCATCTCTGAGATCTCGACCTCGTTGTTGACAACACACATACAGACACACACATACACACACGGACATTTTCTCATTTCGTCGAGCTGAATCGATTAGTATATGACATTCGGCCCTCTGGAGATGGCCTCGGAAAATTTTTCTAAAAGTTCGAGTGAATTCTATACCTATTATATATATATATATATATATATATATATATATATATATATATATATATATATATATATATATATATATATATATATGTATATATTTATATATATATATATATATATATATATATATATATATATATATATATATATATAAATAAATTAAATTAAATTTTTAAAATTCAAAACGATGTAGAAGGTGACAATCCTGAAAAGTTTCAAAGTTGGACTAAGAAATATTGCAATTTATTCTTCATATGGCCATACGAATCGGTTTGGATTATGCTGGTTCCTGAATACCGGCTCTGGAAGTACCTTAAATTACCCTTAACTCTGAGGTGGACATTACTTCGACTTATCATTATTACACTTTTAGATTCAAATTCGATCCGATTTGCAGTTTCAACATTACAGAGTAATGAGTGATTAAAATCTCAAAATACCATTTAAAACGACGGACAGAATAATGCCATGAAGACTAAACCACCGAAGAATATTCATGCAAAAAACACATGCGGATTGATAAAAAAAAGGTATCATCTCACAGCTAGGTGGATTGAGCACGTTTTCTCAAGTGGATCTGCATTCGGACGTGACCGGCGTCGGTATTGATTAGCATGCAATACTTGGTAACGACGTTTTTTTTGTATTGAAGTAAAAAAATCAGACCTGCATTTAATTTAGGGGGTCAGCTAGTGTGACGGCCGTTTTTTTTAACCTCTTTTGAAAATTTTTTATTCTAAAGTCCATTCATCCTTTTCATATCGATTTATTAATTTTTAGTTGGTTTGACGTAAAGCCGCCATAACTAAGTTCAGTTTTGCAATGACTGAGTGGAAACATATATTGGTGAAGCCAAATGAATGAAAAACTAACAGAAAAGATGATATATTGGACAAAGATACGCTCAGAGACAGGACTCGAACCTGCGTTCTTATGCATTCCGTGCATACGCGCTACCATTTCGCCACTCTGAATCTTGTTTTAGTCACTCTAAAACGCCAGTCAGACACAGTAGAACGTACATCGAACATGGTCTTCATCCTGGCCGTCACCCAACCGATACCTTACATCCAAACATCATCTCTGTCCATCATATGTCCATGTCATATCATTTTTGAATACATTTAACACGTTGACTGCCACGACCATTCTCAGAATTCCGGTCTAAAAAGCCAATTGCATTTAATCAAGTACGAAATAACTCGTAGTCGGCGTCCTAGCAAAGAACGGAATATACGAGTTATCTCGTAGTTGGCAGTCAACGTGTTAAACAATCTTTGGAAATTTTCTGAAATCATTACAAGAAACATTTTCGGATATACGCCGATCAACAAAAGCACATATTGAAAAAGAGGGGCTACTGAATGTTACCCGATCAGATGTGATTATCAAAATTGTATCAAATTTTGATATTATAAATAACACAAAACGTTTGTGAATTTGTTAAAAATTCACTATGAATAGTCGTTAAAATATGTATTAAACATTTCTATCGACTGTATCGGAGAATATTTTTATGTAAAATATTATTGTTTTATCTTAATTGGTTTGAATTTGTGTTTTGTCAATTATATTCGAATTGCCTTTTGCTTCCGAGGAGAAAAAAATAATTATATTTTCACTGCAATATTCAAAGCTTAAAATTTTTTGATCATAATTTGATGTATAAGCAAATTCCACTATTTACAAATCAAATTATAATACAATCTCAACAGAAATATATATCGGATGAAAAGGTGTATGTTTTAATTATATTTCTTTTTTGGTATAAATATCAAAACAAGCTTCAACTTTTTCATAATTCTGATACGATTTTCTGATCGGGTACTGTTCAGTTTATAAGAACCCAAAAAACTATACTCCAGTGAATCCATGATACTCGAGCCTCTGATCGAAACTATACTAAAACAAGTATTGAAAAAAAAATTGAACGCTTAAAGTGAAAAAAAAATCATCTTTTTCTCCTCTCTGGGGTCTGTAAAAGTTCTAAAACAAAAACTAACGACGCAATCTTGATTCTTTTAGTTCATTTTGAAGTCGAAAACATACTAAAGATACTGTAGAAATTTTTGTAGGAACAATCAACTAGTTTCCGAGATACCATGGCTGCAGTTTTAAAAAATCGTATTTTTAATGAGGACCATGAATCAATTTTTAATTTCAATTTTTGTGCATGAAATTCGTTTTGGTCTTCTTTGAGAAAAGGATTGAGCTCTTCTATTCCCGATATTTTTGGAACCGAAATTCGGAAACCGGTGTAGCCGAAGTCAGTTAAATTCACCTACGGGATCGTAAATCGTTTCATTTGATTCGAAATTTTTGAAATCGTAGTACAAGGAATCTCTGATTTTTGCCTTTCTCTATAGAAAGGTATTAGAATTGCTGGAAAACCGACTTTCGAACGGAGCCTCGGAGACCCATAGTGTTATATACCATTTGACTCAGTTCGACGAGATCGGAAAATGTGTGTGTGTGTGTATGTGTGTGTGCACTTTTAGAAGATATTTGAACGCGCTCAATTTTCTCTGAGATGGCTGAACCGATTTTACCAAACTTAGGCTCGTTTTTACCTTTGTTACCTTTTTTTATATATATAAAAAATAGGTATAGAATTCGCTCAAACTTTCGAAAAAATTTCCGAGGCCCGGAGGGCCGAATGTCATATACCAATCGATTCAGCTCGACGAACTGAGCAAATGTCTGTGTGTGTGTGTGTGTATGTGTGTGTGTCTGTATGTGTGTTGTCAACTAAGAGGTCGAGATCTCAGAGATGGCTGGACCGATTTTGATCAAACTAGTCGCAAATGAAAGGTCTCCCCGTCACCCAGAACGCTATTGAATGGTTTTGAGATCGGATGTTTACTTTTTGAGTTATACGAAGTTTTATGTCAAAATTTTCAGTTTTTTGACAGTATCTGTCACAATTGACATTGAAAACAGAATATGTTTTTAGACTTAGATTCCGCACGGTAATAGCTATCCAACAAGCCATAGTTTGTTAAAATCCGTCCATTTTTAACGAAGATATCAATATTTTCGTGTAAATGACTTTTCCCCTTATTCCAGCAGTAGAAGTTTTGAGCACTGTATGACAAAGAAATGCTTCATTCAGTAAAAACCATTCAAGCGAAGAGGTTGTGTTTCGATTGTACTGGCTCGTGAGTTAACGGCTGCTACCGAGACAATTCTAAGCTTCAGGTAGTTAAACTGCCCATAGCAAACGCAATATTCGGGGCGTTTCCCGACTGGAAAGCTAGCAACGAAGGCCATCCCGTTCATACGCACAGAGGTGTAGAGACACAGAGGTGCGAGAGCATAGAAGTGACGAGTCACAGAGGTGCCATCGCATAAAGGTGCGAAGACGAAGGGGTGCAAAGGCACAGAGGTGCTAAAGCAACCCAGTGCTGATCTACCAGGTACCAGAATTTGTACGCTGCGTAGGATCAAAAGAGACGGCATATATCGCGAGGTGCTACACTGCAAGCATCGCATTTGATCGCCACCAAGAGCAAAAGCACTGTACCTGGGGTCAGGTACAGCAAGTGCAGTGGTGTTCACAACGACGGCAGAGCAACTGAGATAGCAGTAAACGACAGAAGACTGCCAATTGGAAACAGCAAAAGACTGCCAATTGGAAATCGTTGGAAGAGCTTCACGTCGTTCTTCACGATAAAGGAACAGAGACATCAGCTACAAGGTAGATTTAATTTAATTTATTTTTTATTTCTTATATCTGAAATTTTACTAAACATAAGTTTTTATTTTGGTATTATTAATTTACAAAAAAAATTTAATGTAATGGATGATCTCATGGAAGATCATCCGAATCCGATTCCGGATACTAGTAAAAGTTTAAATACTCCGAGGGCTAAACATTATCCACAGGGTACCACTGGGCCATGGATAGTCTATCTTCGAAAAAAAGAAAAGATTTTAAACTTGATGCAAATTACAAAGGATTTGACATCACATTTCTCTGAAGTTAAAGAAATCTGTAAGGTTAATAGAGATAAAATTCGAGTTGTAGTTAACGACTTGAAACAGGCAAACGATATTGTAACCTGTAAATTATTTGCTATTGAATATCGAGTTTACATTCCATCGAAGGAGGTAGAAATTGACGGTGTTGTGACTGAAGCAAGTCTGACAGCAGATGATTTACTTAAAAATGGAGTTGGCCGTTTTCAAAACTCCATGCTTGAGGGAGTTAAGATACTCGAGTGCAAACAATTGTACTCAGCATCTATTGTCGATGGAAAAAAGTCTTATCGTCCCTCAGATTCGTTTCGCGTAACATTTGCCGGATCTGCATTGCCTAGCCATGTCTATATCGATAAAATTCGTCTTCCTGTTCGGCTTTTCGTACCGCATGTTATGAATTGCACGAACTGTAAAAAATTCGGACATACAGCTACTTACTGTAGTAATAAGTCCAAATGTATCAAATGTCAAGGGCCTCATAAGGATAATCTTTGCGATAAAGATGTTGAAAAATGTGTTTATTGTGGGGAAAGCCCTCATGATGATCTTTCAGTGTGCGCTGCATTTAAGCTGCGTAAAGACAAAATGAAGCTTTCTTTAAAAGCACGGTCTAAGCGCACATATGCAGAAATGCTCAAAACGGTCATACATGTCTCCCCTTTGGAAACCGAAAACGGTTTTTCAAATCTTGCGGAGCCAGAGGAATCTGACTCTGACGGAAATAGTGAAGATACCTCGTTTGTCACTCCTCAAGGGTCTGTTAAGAGGAGATTAACAAACCACAAAATACCAAAAAAGACACCTAAAATTATACCTTCAAAAAAAGATCCCCGTGTTAAAGCTAAAAAGCCAAATTTAAAACCAAAAACTGTGCCTCCTGGTTTGTCAAATTCACAAACCAATCCAGGAACTAGCTCAAGAAAAGACAATAATCCAGTGGGCTCCATTTCACATTCACCAACAGGATTACTGAAATTTTCGGAAATTGTAGAATGGATTTTCGCTGCATTCAATATTTCTGAACCTCTAAAGACCATCATAACAGCATTCCTTCCAATAGCTAGAACTTTTTTGAAACAGTTATCAGCTCAATGGCCAGCTCTTTCAGGTTTTGTATCATTTGATGGATAATTTATCATCCGCCGCAAATGATTCAATCACTGTCCTGCAGTGGAATTGTCGAAGCATCATGCCAAAACTTGATTCATTTAAAGTTTTGTTGCATAGTCAAAAATGTGATGTATTTGCTTTGTGCGAAACATGGCTTACATCAAACATAGCCTTAAATTTTAATGACTTTAACATTATACGTCTCGACAGAGACTTCCCGTATGGTGGAGTGCTTTTAGGAATTAAGAAATGTTATTCCTTTTATAGATTAAACATTCCTTCGACTTCTAGTATAGAAGTTGTTGCTTGTCAAATAAACATTAAAGGAAAGGACATTTGCATTGCTTCGGTATATATTCCTCCAAGAGCTCAAGTTGGACAACGACAGCTTAATGAAATTGTCGAAGCCCTTCCTGCTCCACGTTTGATTTTAGGAGATTTCAATTCGCACGGAATGATGTGGGGTTCCGTTTACAATGATAGCAGATCATCTCTAATATATAATATTTGCGACAATTTTAGCATGACGGTACTAAATATGGGTAGCATGACACGGATCCCAAGACCTCCTGCACGTCCAAGTGCATTAGATTTATCTCTTTGTTCGACTTCAATTCGACTAGATTGCACCTGGAAAGTATTTCCTGATTTACATGGTAGCGATCATTTACCAATCATCATCTCAATTAGCAGTAACAAAGGCATTGCTAATTCAGTTAATATTCCATATGATTTGACAAAAAATATTGACTGGATTAAATACCAAAGTAATATTTCAAGTGTCTTAACTTCAATGGAAGAGCTTCCCCCACTTGAAGAATATGACTTCCTCGTTTGTTCGATTCTGGAGGCCGCAGAACAAGCCCAAACCAAACGATTTCTTGGTCCATCGTCTAACAGAAGACCTCCAAATCCTTGGTGGGACAAAGAGTGCTCAGATGCTAAACACGCGAAACAAAATGCTTTCAAGACGTTTTTAAAACGAGGAGGAGGAACTCCTCAGAATTTTGAAAAATTCTTGGTTTTAGAAACCAAGTACAAGAACATACTTCGGGTTAAGAAATGCAGCTATTGGAGACATTTTGTGGAAGGTTTGTCAAGAGAAACCTCAATGAGCACTCTTTGGAATACGGCCAGACGAATGAGGAATCGTAACGTAGGAAATGAGAGTGAGGAGTACTCGAATCGATGGATATTTGATTTTGCGAGGAAAGTTTGTCCAGATTCCGTTCCTACGCATAGCATTGTTAGGGAGTCTTCTTCAAATGATGATTCCATTGATAGCCCCTTTTCAATGATGGAATTTTCCATAGCACTCATGTCTTGTAACAATAACGCTCCTGGATTGGACAGAATTAAATTCAACTTGGTGAAGAATCTGCCCGACCTCGCAAAAAGACGTTTGTTGGAATTGTTCAACAAGTTTCTTGAGCAAAATATTGTTCCACCTGACTGGAGACAAGTGAAAGTTATCGCCATTCAAAAGCCGGGGAAACCAGCTTCCAATCACAACTCATATAGACCCATTGCGATGTTGTCCTGCATCAGAAAATTGTTC
Organism: Malaya genurostris; assembly: GCF_030247185.1. NCBI lineage: Eukaryota > Metazoa > Arthropoda > Insecta > Diptera > Culicidae > Malaya > Malaya genurostris. The sequence goes on from NC_080572.1 coordinate 77,073,314, forward strand.
GAAAAAATTATTCTACGACGTCTCGACACTTGGGTCGAGACGAACGGTTTGTTGTCAGATACTCAGTTTGGCTTCCGTAGAAATAAAGGGACGAATGATTGCCTTGCATTACTTTCGTCTGACATCCAAATTGCCTTCGCTCAAAAGCAACAAATGGCATCTGTATTTTTAGACATTAAAGGAGCATTTGATTCAGTTTCCATTGATGTTCTTTCAGACAAGCTCCACCAACATGGACTCCCAGCGGTTATAAATAATTATTTGCACAACCTTTTGTCAGAGAAACGCATGCATTTTTCACATGGCGATTTGGCAACAATCAGAATTAGCTACATGGGTCTCCCGCAAGGCTAATGCCTCAGTCCGCTCCTCTATAATTTTTACGTGAATGACATTGACAGCTGTCTAGTAACCCCATGTACACTAAGACAATTGGCAGATGATGGCGTGGTTTCAGTTACTGGATCCAAAGCTATTGATCTGCAAAAACCATTGCAAGATACCTTAGATAAATTGTCCGTTTGGGCTGTTCATCTTGGTATCGAATTCTCTGCGGAGAAAACAGAGCTGGTCGTCTTTTCAAAAAAGCATGATCCCGCGCAACTTCAGCTTCATATGATGGGAAGAATAATCGAACAGGTTTTGACTTTCAAATACCTCGGGGTGTGGTTTGATTCCAAATGCACGTGGGGAGGACACATTAGGTATCTGATAACGAAATGCCAACAAAGAGTAAATTTTCTTCGAACAATAACAGGGTCTTGGTGGGGTGCTCATCCGCAAGATCTAATAAAATTGTATCAGACAACGATACTTTCAGTGATGGAATATGGATGCGTTTGTTTTCGTTCCGCTGCAAATTCTCATATTATCAAACTTGAGCGAATTCAGTACCGTTGTTTGCGAATTGCTTTAGGCTGCATGCATTCGACACATACAATGAGTCTTGAAGTTCTGGCGGGAGTTCTTCCATTGAAAGATCGATTTTGGGAGCTTTCATCACGCCTGCTAATAAGATGTGATGTGCTGAATCCCATGGTAATTAATAATTTCGAACGACTAGTCGAGCTTCGATCTCAAACAAAATTCATGACAGTATATTTTAACCATATGTCACAGGAAATCAACCCTTCAAGATATATTCCTATCCGTGTCAGCCTCCTAAATGTACCTGACTCAACTTTATTTTTCGACACATCCATGCAGCGCGAAGTGCGTGGAATCCCGGACCACCTACGCTCTATGGAAATCCCAAAAATATTTTCAAGTAAGTTCAGGCATATTAACTCTGAGAAAATGTTTTACACGGACGGATCGCGAATGGAAGAAGCGACAGGGTTTGGTATGTTCAACAATAATGTTTCGGCCTCATTCAAGCTTCAAGAACCTGCATCTGTTTATATAGCAGAGTTAGCAGCAGTTCATTATAGCTTGAATGTAATCGTCACATTATCTCCAAACCATTATTTCCTCTTCACAGATAGTCTGAGTGCAATTGAAGCCATTCGCTCAAACGCTGCTGGCAAAAATGAACCGTTTTTCTTGGGTAAAATAAAACAGTGTCTGAACGACATATTGAATAATAATTATCTAATCACAATAGTTTGGGTTCCGGCTCATTGCTCCATTCCAGGCAATGAAAGAGCCGATATTTTAGCCAAACGTGGTGCTATTGAGGGTGAAATTTATGAGAGACCGATTGCTTTCAACGAATTCTATAGCGCGTCTCGCCAAAGAACACTTGCCAGCTGGCAAGCTTCTTGGGATAAAGATGATCTGGGTCGGTGGATGCACTCAATTATTCCTAAAATATCGACAAAGGCATGGTTCAGGGGACTGGATGTGAGTAGAGATTTCATTCGTGTGATGTCCAGACTCATGTCCAATCACTACACGTTAGATGCACATCTCCTTCGAATTGGACTTTCCGAGACTAATCATTGTGCTTGCGGCGAAGGTTACCGCGATATTGACCATGTTGTTTGGACATGCGTGGAGTTTCGTGATGTCAGATCTCAACTAATAAATTCCTTGCGTACCCAAGGTAGACTATCCAATGTCCCAGTTCGCGACATTCTTGCTTGTCGTGACCTTCCATACATGAAACTTCTTTATCATTTCATTAAATCCATTGGAGTTCCAATTTAAATTTTATTTTATGTTAAACTGTTTTCTCTTCCATGAGTTCAACCAATAGCCAACTATAGGATATTGAATATAAGTGGTGAACTGATACAAACAATCCTGAAATAGTTATAAGATCATGTACAAAATAAATGTATTTTATTTAATGTAATTAAAATAGCAACTCGCTTGATAAAAACAGTGTTTAGATTAACTAATGAGTACCAACATACTAATATGATATTCGAAATGTATTAGGTTTAAACTACTATGTATTGTGGATGCCACGGCGAAGAAAAACTTATGTATATTGCCTATGAAATAAACGTATTTATGAAAAAAAAAAAAAAAAAAAGAAATGCTTGGGAGCAACGGAAAACACGATTTTTATACTGTGACATACAATTGTTTCTAAGTGCCCAAAAGACTGTGTACAGCATCCTTTTTCATGACAATTTGCCTTGGACCGATTTTAGCACGGTTCGTTTTTGGCAACATAATCGTTCGAATATGGCATTTATAAACCAGATGATATCAGCATTTTCTAGTTGAAAGTAATTCCATAATTATATTGATTTAAACTACTTACAGCAATAAAAGCTGGAAGAACATAACTTCCATATACCATACGACTCAGTTCGTCGAGATCAGCAAATGCGTGTGTGACAAATAATTTCACTCAATTTTTTCGGAGATAGCTAAACCGTTTTCAACAAACTTAGATTCATATGAAAACTAGTATACTTCCAAATTTGGATCCGACTTCTGATTTCGGAACCACAGGATGACATTTTTCTCGTAGATGGCTGAACCGATCTAAGATTCAAATGAAATCTAAGAATCATCTATGATTCAAATGAGAGGTCTTAAAATCCTATAAAAAATAGTCAGATCCGATTTCTGGTTTAGGAGATACAGGGTGATTAGTATAAAAATGTCCATTTCACATGAATTAATCAGGTTTATCGGGTTTGCAAATTTGAATAGTCGATTACCAAATAAATTTATTTCAGTTTAAGCGGTATTCGTTTTTGGATTCGGAATGAACCCCCAAATTTTAATTCGCACTACAATTTCTCAAAGATATCTACACACTCCTCAGGTGAATTTATCTGATTTCGGCTACACCGAACTTAGAACTCCGGATCCAATTTCGAATCGTTTCTCAAAGTTTAATCATTTTTTCAATAAGGCCAAATCGAACTTCAAAAACAAAAATTCTTAAGGACTTAAGGTCCCATACAAAATTGGTGAATTTTATCCAATTCTGGAATTACAGATGATGAATTTTTAAAATTCATACCGATATAGAAGATGTAAATTGTTTGGCGTACTAATGTATGGCCATTCGAATTATTTTGGGTTATGCTAGTTCCTGAATACCAGCTCTGGAAGTACAATAAATAATGACGAAAAACTCTAAAGTGGAACTTACTTCGACATCTCATGGAATGTTCAATCGAATGTCACACGTTAAGATTGAAATTCGATACGATTTGCAGATTCGAAATTACAGGGTAATGAGTGATTAAAATCTCAATTTGCCGTTTGAAACGACGATAATTAAAATAATGTCATGAGAACTAAAACACCTAAGAATATCCATGCAAAAAAACACATGCGGATTGATAAAAAAAAGGTATCATCTCACTGCTAGGTGGATTAATCACGTTTTTTAGATTAGCATCACTGTTCTCATACAAATAGGCAACGCAAATGTAAGCGCTAGTTTGGAAAAATGAGGCTGACTGTGTGACATAAACACTGAAGCATGTTTTTGTGAACTACTCGAATCAATCTGAATCAACTGGTGTCAAAATTAGTATCCGAAATTATTTAATAAAAGTATGAACTATATTTTCATGAGACTGTTATTAAAGAAGAGAAAGGCATTATCACACCACTAGGTGGATTAAGAAGGGATTTCATTTTCATCTCATTGGTTATACATATGATTCCAAATCAGAGGCAAACGTTTAAGATTGCAGTAAATCTGAATATTATAACAAGGGTCGGTATATTTTAAGTAAAAATATTCTAGAGAATAGGAATTGTTTAATATCCATTAAAATATTTAAAATACTTTTAACGATCATGTATTTGATTTGCAGCAGGAGTAATGCTATACCTCAATAAAGAGCTCTAGCGCAGTAACGAACACATTTTAATATTTCAAATAATTGAAGATACTTTATGAAAACAATAATTTGTCAATTGATTTTTAAATGATATATATTAAAAATTTAGTACGCTTCTAAATAATTCCTACTTTGATTGTGTATAGTTTTTATTCAAAGAATATAACATTTTTTAAAATGAAAACATAATAGCTTTCACGATGATGTTGCGCATTTTACCTTCCAAATTAAGAAAGATTATGCATTCATTTTAAAACTCAACTAATAAAAATTGGACCGGAAGGGAAAAGTAATACATCATTTGACTCAGTTCATTGAATTTTGCAATGTTTCCTCAGAGATGATTTTCACATGCTTGAATTAATGTTTGAATACTTCAACATTACCGGAATCCGAATTTTGTTTCTGGAAATACAGATTAATAAATATTGAAAATTTCAAGCCGTGTGTGTGTGCACTTTCCAAGAAAATTTTTACCACTCAGTTTTCTCAGATATGGCTGAACCGATTTTATCAAATTTCGACTCGTTTGAAAACTACTGTCGGGCCATTGATCAAGTTCGAAGATCAAATGGCTGTGACTTCTGGTTTACTTTTACAATTTTTGGATCCAGAGTCGGTAAAGTCGAAATAAGTTTTTTAGTTCACAAATTATTAAGATCTACAAATTGTAGATTACGCATCTTTTCCGTTGATTTTTCAATTTCTGCATGATTCAGCCGAATTCAAAAACAAAAACGTTTCATGGCACCATAACACCTTTTATTTGAAAAATTAAATCTATCTATTTCTGACAAATTTATGTAAGTCTCATTTCGTAGTATTTTGACTAGTGCAAATGTGAAATCGAGAACTAGGATTTGGAATAACGCAGGTTTGTTTGAACTTTGATTATTGAGACAAAGGTCATATCAGGTTGATTTTAAAAGATTCGACCATCGTTTTGAATCAGAGTTTGTAAGTCAATTCAGATTTTTGAGGCATCCACAAAACAATCAAACCGAAGTGAAAGTTCAACTTAGTCGATTTTTAACACTACTTGTGGAGCTTCTAAAATTGGATATCAAAAACTAACGTGATTGATGAGCAATTGGTTGATCATAATTCAAAAAACATTCTAATCGAATCTATGTTATTTACACTTTTCAGATTTTGCACTGCCGTTACTTAAATTTCTTTCCAATTGTACACATCAGCCTGATCATAACAAAAATTCAACAGTAGTGTGATGTGATACGACCTTCTATTCGAGTCTAAATTTACAAATATCGATTCTGCAGTTTTGCAAATTTTTACCAAATGTGGCCCCCCATCGACACATGTATAGAAAATTTACTACTTCAACGAAACGAACGAACTGATTTAAACATAATATGAAAGTCAGCACTCTTGGTACATAGAAAAAATAAAACCAGAAAGACTACCTTCCATTAGTCAATTTCCTCAGATTCTGTAAGCACCTTTAAGAAATTTGTATCACTCAATGTAGTCATTTCCGTTAATTTGCAACTTTTCTTCAGCACCAAAAAAAAGCTAAAATAGTCCCATTGTTATTCGTATGCTGTCTGAAAGGAAACGACAAAATTTTCGAACCCTAACCCGACCCGTACCCGTTCAAAATGCAAAAAAATCTTCTCCCATATTTTTTTAGAGTTTGAACTCGACTAATACCCGTCGTGTTCGGGTCGGGTTTCGGGTATAAATACCAGAAACCCGACCATCTCTAATACACAAATTATTAAATGATACCAATATATCATTCCACTCTCAGTTCGCTCTCATGTCCTAATGAAAACACACACTATTAGAAAAATATGAAAATTACACATGTCGTAAATTCAAGCAATCCGTATTTTTGCTATCTCATATAGAAAGGCTATGCGAACATTGTGAAAACCGACTTTTAAACGGAGACCTGGAGGGCCGAGTATCATATACCATTCGACTTAGTTCATCGAGATCACAAAATGTCTGTTTTTATGTGTGCGTATGTATGTATGTATATATGTGTTTATGTGACAAATAATGTCACTCGATTTTCTCAGAGATGGCTAAACCGATTTTCACAAACTCAGCTTCAAATGCAAGGTCTTATTGTCCCATAGATTGCTATTAAATTTTATCCTGATTCGACTTTCGGTTCCGGAATTACAAGGAAATATGTGCAAATTTATGAGTAAATTCGCACTCAATTTTCGCGGAAATTTCTCAACCGATGTTTACAAACTAAGAAACAAACAAGAGGTCTTGATATTTTTAAAAAGTCCCCAAAATTTTTTTCCAAATCTGACTTCAGGTTCCGGTATTGCAGTGCGATTAGTGAAAATTTTTAATTTCATGAGTATTTTTATAAGCGATGGCGATACGAGGTGCACATTTTTATAAAACTTACTGCTAAATTCATCTAGTTGCTAGATTTTGTAAGTTTGTGAATATATAAAGCTACTTTGGGACTAGTAGTCTCCGGTTTCCGCTTCCGAAAGTACCTATAATAGTGAAGAAAAGCTCCAAACACGGAACTCCCTTCGATTTCTCAGCAACGGGTCAACCGATTTTTACGCATCATAATTCAAAATAAAGCTCTTATTGTCTTGAAGGATACTGTGCAATTTCATCCAGATCCGACTTCCGGTTCCGAAATTATAGGACGACGAGTGTCAAAATATTTAAGTCGTCATTCAAAATGACGATGCAAAACTGGTTCGCGTTGGTACGTGCAACTTTGCTCCGTTCGCAGCGTGCTTCGTTCAATTTCGTATAGCGTGCAGGCTTGCCACGTTTAAATCTATATTTTTCAAGTGAAAAATATGTAAATTTGTACATCTTCCATTTAATTTGTACTTACTTGTTAGTGTTATTACAAAATCATTATAACGATACTTTTCTATAAAAGTACCTACACTTATTGCCTTTCTCATATAGAAAGTTTATGCAGTCACTTGAAAATTGACAGTTGACCCGGAGGGCTAAGTGTTCTATATAATTCGACACAGTTCATCGAGCTAAGCAATGTTTGTGTGTGTATGTATGTGTGTGAGTTGAATAATGACACTCATAAAAAAAATCTCATGGTCCCTTAGGTTACTATTGAAGAAGTACCGGAAATAGTGGTCAATAACTTCTAAACGAGACTCAATACATTTTCTCTGAGATGATTTGATCGATTTCCACAAACTTAGGCTCAAATAAAAATTCCTATAGTCTCATAGGTTGCTATTTAATGTGTGTTTCATCATTTGGTGCGATGATGCAAAATAAAGAAAAAATCTTATCGACTTGACATAACTGTTTAAAAATTGAAGAAGGTTATGTTAGATGATACCCAAAGAAAGTTTCTTATTTTATTCAAGATTGAAAATAAAATTTCTTCTAATGATATTTTTGGAAATATAAGTAATATGAGAAAGCCATTGGGTGGATTAAAATGGTTTTTTTAAGATAACAGAATATCACATCTATTACCATGTCAATTTATGTTTTGTGTCTATTTTACCGTTAAACTCAGTTGAATAAGCTGTGAATGAATATTATTTACATGCTTTCGGATGTACATGCAAGTGTATTGCGACGATCCCTTTATGTATATCTACTGGGACGCAAATTTACATGAACTTTTCTTTGTGTGCAGCGCATGTTAGCATTTCATAACTTCCAGGTTAGAAACGAGTGTCGTAGTTGCATGACTCTTTTCAAGACAATTTAAATCGCCTAAAAATATGCAATTACATCTTTGTCTCACGAAACCTGGTTTTTATATCAGGTTTGCTCAAACCCCCGTTGCTAAGTGCGAACCAAACACAGTTTTGTGAAAAGTGTTTGTTTGATGAAACTACCCTGGGTCAGTTTCAGTTTCCTCAAGCGAAAATGACATAACTGAGGTAAATGCGCCTTGTTTTGGGGAAGACCGAGCAAAAGGAGAGAAATCGTATTAAGAGGTTGATCTAACAAGGTAAAAAACTTTTCAAGCATTTAGGCAGTCGCAATAGCTTTTAAAAGTTGCCCTCCAGTACATCGGAAGGATTGCATATATCCCTCAAAAATCGGTGGTGGCGAAGCAGCTTAATTTTCTCTTGTCGGCAGTACCTTTTCTTTTGCTGATAGCATTGCACAGTAATGCCTCCACTGCTTCTACGTAATAACTGTTCAGGAGTTATGCTGAATTTTATTACTAAAAGAACTGAAAATATCATTTCCCTTTTCTTGCTCAAATGTCGAAAAATTTCTTCTTGAACATAACAGAAATTTTAAGTTAAGAAAATAAGCGAAATCTCTTTATAAAATTTTTTTCCTTCCAAGAAACTGTTTTCCTTTAGAATTATGTTTAGTCCCCCATACATATTGACAGTTCGACATAATCTGTTAAAGCTACTGAACAGAATTGTTGATTCGAAATTTGATATTGTACAAAAGTAAACATATGAACAAATATTTTGTCTCTTATTATCCGAGTTAGTATTCATCACGAAAACGATTTTTTTCATCTCTGAATATATAAAAATCTTTATGTCATGTTATAATATTAGCTCAATCGTACCACCAGGAGAAACCTGTCATAAAACGTCGTCATAGTTTCGAATTCGCAATATAACTGCGCAATAATCTTATTTTCGTGTCGTAAAATAGTATGGTAAAAATGCCATTTTTATTAAAAAGTCGTACTAATACAATAGAAAACCAAAGACTAAAAACATTTTCGGTGAACAAATAGCGGACCAGATTCGTCATATTCCTGCTTCGATACCCACATCGACTGGAATGTGGACAGCGAAGCCAATATGGATCCTCCGATCCAGACAGAATATTTACGCTCTGGTGGGGCGATAATCTTTATTTTGATGGTTGTTGGAGCTAATCCAGTAATTTCCTTCTGCATTCGATCCGCAATACCTGCAACAGTATGTGTTTTGCAGAAAACCTAATTTCATAATAAATCTGCTCTAACCTGGGTACATAGTGGAACCACCGGAAAGTACTATGTTGGCATACAGATCCTTACGAATGTCTACATCGCACAGCATAATTCCCCTGTAAACGGTTTCATGCACGCCACAAATTTCCATGCCCAAAAACGATGGCTGAAACAGTGCTTCGGGACAACGGAAGCGTTCGGATCCGATCGTTATGACCTGTCCATCAGGCAGCTCGTAGGATTTCTCCATACCAGACGAGTTGGAAGCGGACATGGATTCATGTTCAAAATCAAGTGCAACGTAGCAAAGTTTTTCCTTAATGTCTCGAACGATTTCACGTTCTGCCGAAGTTGAAAAACCATAACCGCGCTCTGTCATGATCTTCATCAGATAATCAGTCAAATCACGACCAGCCAGATCCAAACGAAGTATGGCATGGGGTAAGGCATATCCCTCGAATATGGGAACAGAATGTGACACTCCATCTCCGGAATCGGAAACAATTCCCGTTGTGCGCCCGGATGCGTACAACGATAGAACAGCTTGGATAGCTACATACATTGCAGGCGTGTTGAAGGTCTCGAACATAATCTGCGTCATCTTCTCCCGGTTTGCCTTGGGATTCAGGGGAGCTTCAGTCAGTAAAATCGGATGTTCCTCCGGGGCTACACGCAGCTCGTTGTAAAAAGTATGGTGCCAAATTTTCTCCATGTCGTCCCAGTTGGTGATGATACCGTGCTCGATCGGATACTTCAAGGAGAGAATTCCTCTCTTCGACTGAGCCTCATCACCCACGTATGAGTCCTTCTGACCCATGCCGACCATGACGCCCTGATGCCGCGGGCGACCAACGATCGAGGGAAATACGGAACGGGGCGCATCGTCACCCGCAAAACCAGCCTTGACCATTCCGGATCCATTGTCAACAACAAGTGCTCCTGCATCGTCGTCACACATTTTGCCTACTTTGCACTGGGCACTGTCGTACCGAAATCGCCACCACCAGGAACCACCGCGGCCAGAAAGAGACTGGTCGCGCTCTGACCAGACACAATCATCATTTTTCGGCTAGCAGTATCTTCTCAAACATGCTTGAGTCTAGGGAATCAATTTCGTCTGTGCTATTTCGACATTTTTCGAGTGAAAATCTGCTTCGAAAGCAAATTTTACATGATTGTCCCTTCAACCGCACAGTAGGCTACGTGCAGCTAAACGGCTCTAAACTATGAATTCGGGAAATATCAAACCATTTTTCACGAGTTGAGAGAATTCTTGGATGGTTCAAATACACTTGGTCTTTCCCATTGTGGACAGTTTGCGAGTGATAAAAATAATTATAATATTAATCCATCGTAGGTACTGTGTGGTAGCATCAGTAGATTTACTTTAATTCCCCCAGCATTTTAACAAGAGCGCGAAGTTATTTTGAGAGATGAAAACTGTCATTTGAGCATCGCATTATCTCTCTCTCCCTCGCTCTCTCGCTCTCTCTTTCTTCCACCACCTAGACTCTTGGCAAATTTCACTGTTGATTAAGATGAATGGATTTGTTCAATATTTCTTAGCACAAACGAACGATACGAAAAATAAATCCTATCTTACTCATTTCAACATAAGTAGGGTGGTGTGTCATAATTGTCTAATGAAGACCAAATCAGAAATAGATTAAGTTCGCAAATATTCTTTAATATTAAATCATGCAGAGGGTACGCATCAGAAATTTGTGTTACAATCATACACAGTTCGAAAAAGTCTTGTGTAAAATCAATCTTTTAAGGTGAAATGTAGCGGAATGCGCGGGTCGCGTTTTTGATCAATTATTCAAAAGCTAGACCGATTTTCGAAAAACTAAAAACACTTAAGTCTTCGCAATTAAATTTATCACAATTCTTCTAATTTTGAAATTTTGCTTTGCCGAGCCTTTATGGTTTTTGAAATGTATAAACGGTTACTGTTTCGTTCCACAAAGAATTTGAAAATGCAACTTGAAATTATAAAACTTTAGCCAAAACAACGGTAATTTGAAAAAGTTTACATAAACTTTTTTGCATTTTTCTTTATTGTTTGCGCTGCGTATTGAGATGGTGTGAGATATGCACGGTGGGCACGGTGGCATTATATCGTGAACAAGAATTACATATCAAATGATGACATGAATTTATGCAACATTGGGCTTTGTGTTGAAATAAAGACGAATTGAATAGGGGAGACCGTGGCTAGTCATTTCTGAATGAAAATTAGGAAAATAGTTGTTAACAATTAAATGCGGAGCAAAAAAATCGGGAAACCAACCCCAGAGTCGGGATAAGTTGGCCGAGTTTTAAAAAATAAGTGAAACACATCAGTTGTATCTATAAACGTTTTGATTAGTTAAAAAAGTTAGTATGCGTCATTTTTATTATGTAAGTACGGTAAAAAACTCCCCTTATTTGTTTTTGAGTCTTTTTAGCTATTCTGGAATTAGTTTCGGCAGCATTAATGAACTTTTTCAGCTTCCCTTCTACCTTTTCCTCAACCAGCGTTCGTTTTTGGAAATCAAATATAAATTCATCCACGTTACACGTATTACTTTACAAAAACAGAAATTCACTCACCAGCGCCGAAAAAAGAAAAATCGTGCTCCTGTACAAACAACAACACAGAACCTAAAATTACGTCGGTACGTGAGTGGCCTAATGCTCTACCAAAATCATTATAGATGTCGCCTTTGTGCATAATAGCCTTTTCAGAAAAGTTACTTTGCCGGTCTCCCCTACAATAAAACGGGTATTGTAAGAAATCACTTTTTTTGTAAGTAACTGTCGTGAATAATGCTAGTAATGTTCGAGTCTGCTGAGTTCAATGCATTTAACTGAAGCAATAATCGCGAACGTCATAAGAACGAATTATGAATTTCAGATATGAGCAATTCCAGAAATGCTTAGCAGATCATCAGACCTTCTCCGATTTGGATGATGCAAACCATAAGTTTTGAACCGATGGAGATGTCAATCCGACTCACGACGAATTTTTGAAAAGGGCGTATGTATTTTTGCATTTCACAAAGTTGCTTTTTTCAAATCGTTGTAACTCGGAAACCGTTAATTGTACCAAAAAGGGCGTACAGGAAGATGTTATAGGGAATCGATCGGGCACTCTAAAAAAATATACACTGAAAAAAAATTTGATTTTTTTTCAATAATTACAAAATAATCCGAAAAAGTTAAATAAAAAAAATCAGGGTTTTAATTTTTTTTGATAATTTTCATTTTAAAGCTGTTATTAAAACCTACAGATTGATGGCTATCCCATCCGTGCCTTTTGAAAAATGAAGAAGTTACAGCTAAAACAATTTACAGACATATTCGAAATTTCAAGTTCTCGTTGAAAGATAATCATTCAAACAGTAGAACTAAAGTAACAACGTCAAAACGAATAAACACATGTAGAATCAAAGAGGTGTGCCAGTTTACAACCAACGTACGTACCGGCTTACCTAAATTCTACCTGTTTCACATATAAATAGCTATGCATCGTAGAACAGATATCAGTTTATAACAAATCTCTTTCGAAACAGTTACAATACTACGATATGGTTTTCCCAAAGTGTTGTATACCTTTTCCTGGTTTTGTGTATTCCAGAAAATTTTTCCAATCAACAGAAACCATAATTGGAAAATTAGAAGCTCAAAAGTGCAAGGTTAAATTGAATACCACGTTAAGCATTTGTGATCGCTGTCGTAGGCGGGCTTATAAGGAAAGTCATACGTCGAAAACAGAAGGGTAGTCAACAACGGAACCGATTTAGAGGAAGTACCTTCAGCAGCTTCAATCAACTCAGCATCTTCTGAAGCATCAGTCGCGGCGGAGTATTTTTTAAGAGCACACAACATTGAACTCTTCAACAAGGGCATCGCAGGAATCAACGTGTCTCCGATATCAACGAAGAAAACCCGCATTGTTAATTATCCTCGAGAAAAATTTTTGGATATTTCAAGGGGTATAAAAAAGAAAATATTCGGGTTTCCGGTGGATGAAGAAGATCCAGTATTACTCAATACGAAAGCAGCAGAGTTGGATGAAGTGATTACTAAAATGATAGAGCAGTTTGCTAAGCCTGATTGCACTAGGAATGAAAAAGTGCGTTTGTTGTCAGTCTTGTCAAAATCGTGGTCAAAGGAGAAAATTGCCACCCAATTCAAAGCGAACAAACACATTGTGCCGGAGGCAAGAGAATCAACGGACGAAAAAAAAAGCCAAGAAACAACCGGGACGCAGCAGGAATGAAACGATAGAAAACGAGGTGCTTCAATATTTCAACAGCGATGACGTCGGCAGAGTAATGCCGGGATCAAGAGATCAATTTTTTTTAGTTTATATTTTTTAGAGTGCCCTATTGATTCCCTACAACTTCTTCCTGAACGCCTTTTTTGTACAACTAAAGGTTTCCGAGTTACAACGATTTGAAAAAGACAGTTTTTGTGAAATGCAATAATACATACGCCCTTTTTAAAAAGTACTGTATAATGTCAGAGACGTAACTGGATGTCGTGAATACGAATAAAACTGACACGATTTCTTTACACTTTCGAATTCGAATTGATAGTTCATCGATTGTGTGAATTGCGAAACTTTTCTCCTTTTCACTACCAAAATTTCCAACGATTTTTGACGTCGATTATCTCATTTTGGATTTGCATATTTCATTGAAAAAAATTATCAAGGTGCAGTACGGAATCATTTCTGCCTTTTAGAAGGACCAAATTCTCTACGATATTTAGCACAGCGAAACGTGCACGAAGCAAATCAAATTATTTTGGATTTTTACTTAACTGATGATTTCTACCTTCGATTTGCAAAGAAGTAATCTTAATAGTTCTTTAGATAGCATTTAGAGCCATTATCCACTTTTCGTTTCTTGTTTTCTTTCTTTCCAAGGCAAACCATCAGCAGCTGATGCAATCGTTCTTGCTTGAATTGAAACTAGCTTTGCGAACAAACCGACACATCCGCTCGCCATGTCAAATGATGCAAAACTTGTTTGATGCGTCTTCTCGCCTTGACGACCGGAAGGCAAATGAGATGCCGATGCCGCTGTTTGAATGTGTCTTCTCGCCCCGACGTCTGCTTTCATCCAACGCATAAGAAGAAATGGTCGATTTTCGACCACGGTTCCTCTTTGATAACGTTCAGTTGAAGATGATTCCTGATGCCTGACTACCTCAAAATCGTCGTCCTTGCGCGAAAAACCCAAGCAAAAATAAAGAGCTTTCCGCGTTGTTTTAAAAATTTCAGAAAACTTAATTTTAGAGTTGTTTGTGGTTATCTCACACTGTTCAAAATATTATCCTAAATTCCTGATCATATTTTTGATGAAATAGTGAAAGAATTATGTTCCTGCCATGATTACAAGTCAAGATGTTCACGATTAAGTTCTGCCCATTTTTCCATATGGCTAATTTTGAAAATGCGCCCCATAGTAAAGTAAGTCGTATTCACGACAAAATCAGTCGTAAGTCGAATTGACCTCTCCATCGGTTCAAAACTTAAGGTTTGCCATACTGAAGCCATGTGCAAAGTTTCATCCAAATCGGAGAAGATCGATTCTGATTTTGTCACTTTTCGTCTACTCATTCCTGGAATTGCTCATGAGGATTACAAATACATTATTAAGTACAGACACATGACGGTTCTACGAAAAATTCTTTTCAAAATAAAATGTCATTATAAGGTTGGAATCATAAAATTTGCGATATTGATACTCATTTATTGATTTTAACAATCTTAAAGTAACCGCTAACCGGTATTTTAAAATTCAAAATTATTCCTCCTTCGTTTGTCTTTATATCAATTACGAAATCATAAGATAAAATTGTGATATTCTAACAGTACGGACTATTTATGAATTATATTCAGTGAATAATTAAACCATGCATAAATAACAATTAAGAAAAACATAACATTGAAATTCACCAACACTTAAGGTGAAATGTAGTCTCAAAAAAGGCGTGCAATATTGTTACCGCTTGAGTTGAGCGATCATCGCACAAAGGATAACAAGAAAATCCGACACATAGAAACCAGAACTTTTTTCAGTGATTGAGCGCAGTGGGCTTACCTCTCGTTATACTGGCTTGTAAAAAAGACTGGGAGTAATGGATTTTTAAATCCTTCACACTTTGAAAATATGCTAATTCAATCGTTATTGTTAGTGATTACTCTTACACTAGAGCTATGAATCATGAGTAATTATGAATGACTAACATGAGGTTATATGTATATGTATTGACTAACTTGCTAACCATGTATATGCCTAAGTTTAGTAGCAAGCATGGATTCTTCTTCAAAAGAACGATTGAAGACAAGAGAACATTCAAGTATTTTCGATATTTTTGACAGGCCACATTGTTTGTATCACAGGTTATATAAAAGTTATATTTTAAAATATTCTACATGAACGATAATATTTGGCTTGTATTTATTTCATTTAGTAGCCTGTCAAGGTTGAAGTTTTAAGTTTTGCTATAAAAATTGCTACAGCCAAGCATTATTGCTTCAGCAACATCAATGCACTGAGCTCAAAAGAGCTGGACAGTTTTAGCATTATAAATGACAGTTGCTTAGAAAATAAACGATTTCTTACAATACCCATTTTATAGTATTCAACTCGTTTTCATTTCAACACAATACCCAATGCTGCATAAATTCGCGTCCTTATTTGATATGTAATTTTTGCTCACGATATAATGCCACCGAGTCCACCGTGCATTTCTCACACCACCGCAAGAAAAATGCAGAAAAGTTTATGTAAACTTTTTCAAATTTCGGTAGTTTTGACTAAAATTTTATAATTTTGAGTTGCATTTTCAGATTCTTTGTGCAATTCTGCTACTAACACTACTTTTCAGTTCTAAAACCATCCCCGTGGAACGAAACAGTAACCGTTTATACATTTCAAAAACCAATTACGGCTCGGCAAAGCAAAATTTCAAAATTCAGGAATACTTAGTCGTGATAAATTTGATTTCGAAAACTTGAGTGTTTTTACTTTCTCGAAAATCGGTCTAGTTTTTGAATAATTGATCAAACACGCGATTCGCGCATTCCGCTACATTTCACCTTCAGAGGTTACTTACTTTAGGGCTAGAGATGGTTGGGTATGCAATTTCTTAACCCCGACTCGTAGCCGGTGAACAAAAAAAAACCGAAACCGGAAAAACGCGTTTTCGGGTTGAAATACCCGAAACCTGCACCCATTAAAAATGATAAAATTGTCACCCGTACCGGACCCGAATCCGATGAACATTTTTTTTCTAAACTTAAATCCGACCAATACCCGTCGGGTTTTGGGTACAAATACCCGAAACTCGACAACCTCTATTGTACAGCCCATCTTTCAAAACAATTTTTGTTGTGACTCATTTGCAGTGAGTACGATATTTCAATAATCAATGAATTGACCTATTCCACATTTGAAGTGAGTTTTCCAATTAGTATAGCTAGAGATCGAACGACGGAACACAAAACAATACTTTTTGTGTAATTGGCAACGGTTTTCGATATTCCACCGTGTCGAGGTTTAAGTACAAGTAATCGATTCGTACTAAGCGAACCTGACTGTTTTTCTTACGTTTCGTCTTCGACTTCTTCAGTGTAGCAGATTATATTGAACTGTCACACCACTCAGCAGCTCACATACAGCTAATGAGACGTATTTACGTTTGAAACTTTATCAGTAAAGAAACTGCGCCTCGGCACAACTTAAGTCTCTTTAAGTATAAATAACTTTACGTCTGTTTAGCGCTTTATGTTGAACTGCTGAGTGGAGAGGCAATCCAATCTGAACCAGCAGCAGTCCCGTACTCAGATTTCCGTTTCGGGAGGGGCCCTGATAAAAAATTAAACGTCATACTTATGATTCTTTGTCTATCTAATTATGGGTGCGCCGTTAGAACCTCTTGTTTCTTGGAAGCGTGACATTGGTTAAAAAGAATTTCCGAGTTCACATAGGAAATATTCATGGAAGATTGATCCAAAAAACTTTGCATTGAAACCAAAAATGATCGATTTTTAAGTTTCTCATATCATTTCGTCCAATAGTCCGTATTCGACTTCCAGTTCCAGAGTTGCCAATTAATGAGATTTAAAACTCTCAATTTGTAAAATGGTGTCTCACTATTCAGTGAGATCTTCTAGTTTGGAAATTTCGTAGTTGTTTATCCAACAAATTTATTTCGAACATAACGGTTTCGGAAGCATCGAAAATAGCGGTTAAAAATTTTATAAGAAGAACTCGTGCCGATTTTTTAGAGATGACTGGACCGATTTTAACAATCTTTTATGCGACTGAAAATTCTTATAACACCACTTGATCTTATCTAATTTCATTGAGATCCAACTTTCTGGTCTGGAAATACAGGGTGATGAGTGATCGTTGTTAAACGGTGATTTTTTTTTAGCAAAGCCTTGGTATTACATTCCTATAGTGAAATTTGACCTTCTGTTTCAACAGACTTCGCAACCGATTCAGAATGTACAGAACGATTGCATGGCTGGTGCTACGATCCTACTGACACTACGAATCCTTCCAGGTCGAGGCTCGAACATACGACAACTGGTTTGTTACACCAGTGCCTTATGCATTGAACTGCTAACCCGGTGATTTTTTTGCTAGTATCTTTTTGGCAACACTGTTTTTGAAAGATCACGCGTGAATCTTGTGTTGTGCCATTGTCAAAGTTGTTCAGTTTGGTTTATTTCCAAACATTACATTATATTGATCGTTCTATGGATTCCAATAAAGATTTCATAAATTTTGTTCAAATTTTTTGTGCTGTTTTTTTTTAAATCCTATACCTCTTAAAAATCAACTATTGGAAGAGACGATGCAATAACAGAACAATATTTTTATTATCGATCACAATAGCAGGTACATTGTCTGCTTAGCAGTTTATATTGAACTGCTAATAAGCGTAACAGTTCATCATAGGTTATTCTGCGCTGACGAGCCGAAGACTAATGAGTGCTCTGAGTTTCTAACCGTCATATCTGACCACTTTTGACTTTTGCCTTTCTCATATAGAAAGGTTATTCTATAACTTGAAAAACCGACTAGTAAAAATTGGCCCAGAGGCTCAAGTATCATATATCATTCGACTCAGTTCATCGAGCTGAGCAATGTCTGTGTGTGTATGTGTCAAATAATCTCACTAGGTTTTCTCGGAGATGGCAGAACCGATTTTGACAAACTTTGATTAAAATGAAAGGTCTCATGATCTCATACGGAACTCCTGAATTTCATTCGGATCCGACTTCCGGTTCCGGAGTTATAGAGTAAAGTGTGTTAAATATTGTACGCCGTCACCTAAACCGGCGAAATAAAATACGTAAAAGAATTTCTAAACTGGTCTCAAAACTACACTAATCGATAGCCATTATCAGTAGGCAACTAAACAAACCGATTTCGGCTATCTTGGTTCCCAGTCTCCGGTTCCAGAAGCACCAGAAATAGTGGTCATATATTCCAAAATGGATCTCACTCACTTTTTTCAGCGATGGTTTGACCGATTTCCACAAATTCCTTAAATTCAGATGAAAGGTCTTATGGTTCCATACGGAATCTCTGAATTTCATCTGAATCCGACTTCCGGTTCCGGAGTTATAGGGTAAAGTGTGTTCAATAGTGTACAACGTCACTTAAACCGGCCAAACAAAACACGTAAACAATTTTGTAAACTGGACTCAAAACCGATATTCCCATTTTTAGGGTCAAAATTTTAAACCGTCGTTTAGAGTACGATGGCAATCTTTTCTTCAAATCCCACTTCGTTTTCTTGAGGATGACCTACGCGAGCAAAGCACTGTTTCATTCTGTATGTTATACTAGTTACTACACAAACAATCCCTTGGTATCTTTCAAAAATCGAAGAAAAATTTTTTGAATAGAATACAACAATATTATATATGAGTAAGGCATCATTACACCACTAGGTTGATTAAAATAGGTTTTTATTTTATTTTCTTAGATTAGAGCTTTCCTAGAGCATACTAGTGCGGTCTGAGCTATCTATTTGCATAAATTAGTTCGCGCCGTTTTCAAACAGATGGCATAACTTGATTTCTTTACCAGTCACTTACCTTTTCAAATATGCGTTGGAAAGCTACTATCATACTGTTTCAGAATCAGTACGTGTCAATTAGCTAATTTTGCTATGAAAATGTTGAATTTTGTGGCGAATAAAGGGTTTTTATTTAGTGTTATCTGGAATTTAAAAAAAAGTCACAGAAAGTCGAACTTTAAAAAAATTTGCGATATGACACTAAAAGTCGGCGTTGCATGCAATTCTAAGACTTTTGGCATCAAAAAATTATTTCGATTTCGGAAATTTCATGTACTCTCCCCTACAGTGATTTTTCCAGATCTATGGAAATTCCACTAAGTCGATTAAGAAGAATTTTTTTAAGATTAGCATCACTCTTCTCACACAAATTGACAACGCAAATGTCAAGCGCTTGGTTTGAGAAATGATGCCGAGTATGTGACATAAACACTGAAGCATGCTTTTGTAAACTACTCGAATCAATCTGAATTGGTTTCAAAAATGAGCCCAAATTAATTCCAGAAATTATTTAATAAACAGAGTAATAAAAAATTATTAGACTGATTTCAAGAAAGCGAAAGGCATTATCATACCGCTAGGAAGGAAGGGTTTTTCGAATTTCAATCGCTCCAATAATGCACAATAATACTTGCTGTTGACGGATGTAGTTTCCTTCTCTTGGCGTAGATGGCGGTCTGTGTACTTGAGGTGTTTCCGTTCATGTATTACCATAGAGTAAAACAAAGAAACGATAGATTTATAGATTCGGTTGATTTTGATATTTTGTCTTTGGATCTCGTGATATCGGCAACAATATTACTACTTTTTCCATTCGTTTAGAGCAAAGATTAGGGAAAATATTCAAACTTATTAAGAAATCAAAACCGTGAGCATATTCGTAGAGCTCTGAGAGAAATTTTCAAAATGCCCACGGAAGTCTAGACGTAGTCCTACATCAAAAAGAAAAAGTTGGTACTTTTTCAATTTTAGAATGTTCTGTTGCTAAATAGAATATTTACCGTCACAGATTATTCAACAAACTCAATAAAACTGTTTAAATTGAAGAGAGTGTTTCAGTGTACCGGACACTGAACATAAGGTAATAAAAAACGTAAGTTTACTTCAAAATTATAGAGCTAATGGAAACCTCGAAGCCGTTTGATGCCATATACGTTACCAAAAATTGTAGGTCGACAATTGATAATTCCGCCGTCTGAACCCAATATCGTACACAGGCTAATCATTTTGAAAATAATATCAAAATTTTTGCACAAACCGGTTAAAGTCAGTTGTCGAAAGCACATAGTAAAACCTTAATAAAGACTAGAAAGTTTTTTTGAGCAGCAATTATCAAAACCTGCTGAACAAAACACTTTTCAGCCAAATTTAAATTAATGTCTGCATCCAGTAATTTCGGTTCGGCATAAAAAATTTCAATCAAGTTTTGAGCGTCATCTCGTTAGAATGTTAGAAATTTAAAAAAAAATCTACTTTACTGTCTGTATTTCCGTAACCGAAAGTCAAATCCGCATGAAATTTAAAAGCTTTATGCGGTATTGTAATATCATTCATTTGATTCAGAGTTTGTGAACATCGGTTCTGCCAAAGTTTGACAAAGCCTACGAATTAAGAAAGAATAATTAAACTCTAAGAGACAAGTGCATAAAATTGAACTGAAACAAATTCGGAAGACGTTTTAAGGAAACCCGAAATGTTTTATTCTCGTTTTTTTTTTAAATTTAAATAATCTACATAGGGCGATGAGGATGTTTAACAGTGAAATAATGATATCAAAGCTGCTTCATTCCGCTGCCGCTCAGACAGCTGAAGCGGTGGGTTTTCAGACTTAGAAGCACTTGCGGTGGACGATGGATGGACCAGATTCATCGTATTCCTCCTTGGAGATCCACATCGACTGGAAGGTGGACAGGGAGGCCAGGATAGATCCACCGATCCAGACGGAGTACTTACGCTCCGGAGGGGCGATGATCTTGATCTTGATGGTCGATGGAGCCAGAGCGGTGATTTCCTTCTGCATGCGATCAGCAATACCTGAGATTTTGGATTAGAATTACAACTTCTAGTAGTTCCAGCTAACTAAACCGTATAGCATTTACCTGGGTACATGGTGGTACCACCGGACATGACAGTGTTGGCGTACAGATCCTTACGGATGTCGACATCGCACTTCATGATCGAGTTGTACACAGTCTCATGGACACCGGCAGCTTCCATTCCCAAGAAGGATGGCTGGAACAGGGCCTCCGGAGCACGGAAACGCTCGTTACCGATGGTGATGACCTGACCGTCAGGAAGTTCATAGGACTTTTCCAGTGAAGTAGAAGCGGCAGCAGTGGCCATTTCCTGCTCGAAGTCCAGAGCCACGTAGCACAGTTTTTCCTTCACATCGCGAACGATTTCACGCTCGGCGGTGGTGGTGAAAGAGTAACCGCGTTCGGTCAGGATCTTCATGAGGTAGGCAGTCAAATCACGACCGGCCAAATCCAAACGGAGGATGGCATGTGGCAGAGCATAACCTTCATAGATTGGGACAGTGTGCGAAACACCGTCTCCGGAATCCAGAACAATACCGGTGGTACGACCGGAGGCATACAGGGACAGGACAGCCTGGATGGCGACATACATGGCTGGCGAGTTGAAGGTTTCAAACATGATCTGAGTCATCTTCTCACGGTTGGCCTTCGGGTTCAGCGGAGCTTCGGTCAGCAGGATCGGGTGCTCCTCTGGGGCAACACGCAGCTCATTGTAGAAGGTGTGATGCCAAATCTTCTCCATATCATCCCAGTTGGTGATGATTCCATGTTCGATCGGGTATTTCAGAGTAAGAATACCACGCTTGGATTGAGCCTCATCACCGACGTACGAATCCTTGTTGCCCATACCGACCATCACACCCTGGTGACGGGGACGACCAACGATCGACGGAAATACGGAACGGGGAGCGTCATCTCCGGCGAAACCAGCCTTGACCATTCCAGATCCATTATCAACAACAAGACCTCCATCATCGTCGTCACACATCTTGTCTGCTTCGGACTTTGCACTTGGTGCCTACCGGGAACAAAGAGTTGATTATTACGACCTGAAACCGTCACGACCAGGAAACGACTGAATGTCCTTCTGCTGCGGAGTCTTCGATCGAGGCAAGTGATATTTTCCCCACCTTCTGACAACCGGTAAGTCTGCGTCGGCGTAATAATTATTACCAATTTAATGGCTTTTGGCGAAGAAAAAAAAGTGTTTCGATGAAAAGTGAAGTATACAGTGTGCGGTATCAAATTGAAAATATAACTTGAAAAATGAGAATCCAACCATGTGATGAGAGTAACGCGATCCTAGAAGCAACAAAATTGAAGCTCCTAAAATGGTCTGTCGATTAGCGTGAGCGTTGAAAATAAGTATTATTAAACTTGATATCTAAGATAACCGTTCGTAACTGGTTCACAAGAGCACTCGATAATCTTAACATTGTCGAGTGATCTGTTAACTGCTGCTATCGGTGGACGTACGTCTGTTTTTGCTTTTCTCCGCTCGGATCGGTAGCTGTAAAATCTGACGTCACAATTCAGTGAAGGGAAGACAATTTATTACTTTATCAATTGTTCTATCAGCGCGATGTTTAAACCACCATACATCGATGGTGTTTAGTTGATATTTAAATTATAATATTAATGTAATATTTGGGTAACAGTATTGCGGTTTGACAGCAAGTGTATGTATTGATCCTATTTGCTTATGTGTAGCTCTAAACTCTATTCTGACTGAAATATGACGAATCTTACAGTCATTATGTCGAGAGTGAGTCGTGCCGCCGTTCACGCGAAATTGTACTGATATTTTCTGGACTGCTTCTCAGTATAAGTAATTTGAGGCAATCCAACTAGGGTTAATAGATATATAATTTCTTAGCTAAGGAACAATAGTTCCTTATGTGTAGCCTACAGGGCTGGGAAAATCAAGATCAAAAAATCGTCAAATCAAGATCTTTGCCGAAGAAGATCGCTTGTGATCTTCCGCAATAAAAATCACTACTGATCTAATCTTTTTAAGATCAGTTGATCAGTGATCTTCAAATCACATCGTTCAAAATCGGTACTGATCTTCCATCACACAATATCGGTAGAGATTTTTAGCTAAAATAATTCTTGATTCATGTAAGATAAATCATTGGATGATTCGAACAGTTTTGATATTGTTGAAGGAAAATCATACATGATCAAACATGGGAGCCGATTGATCTACGTCTGAAATCGTTGATTCCCCGCTGAGGGGTATGACAATTAGTGACTACAGGAATTTATAACCAAGGATAACGCGTGTCAATGACACTTTCAAAATCATGGAAAATTGTCAATTTTGTATCTTTGGGGATTGTGATTTCACGGCTTGACGTCTTTTATGGACACCCTTTTTTTCTCATAATGAGAAAAAGCAAGAACTCGGTGCACAGGACCAAGACTTGACTTGAAAATTTGACAAAACATTCTTGAAATGTTTTATTAGGACAAAAAACAAGGAAAAAAATATGATTTTTCAAAAGTGTTAGACCATACGCGCTACCCAGAAAAATAAATTGTTTCCTTCGATTTTATAGACAGGTTTTGAAAGTCCGTAACCATCGTCATTCGAGAACTACTTCACCATTTTTTCAAATTTTTCACACATTTTCTACATACCAACATACCAGACCTTAATGTTTTTTTTCGTTGTTTGTTATTGAATGAATATTGTATGAATTGTATATCTATTTGCAAAATTCTGTAATGAAAATTTACGTAAGACTGATCGTCCGGTAAAAATTTGCATAATTATTGTAAAAGAAAACTCATGTACCGAAATATCGGTCATTTCCATGGATTACCGAAATTTCTCGTCAACAATATTACCGAACAATGGAATTAAATCTTAGTGTGCTTACTTTTGAGTAGGATTAAGCAAAAATCCCATTTAAACATGTCAATAATATATATTTCAGAAACGGTGAGTCCGATCGAATTGGTATATTCTGCAATGTTTTAGGTAGTTATAATGACTATGTAAAAAAAAATGGTACAGTTAAAAAATATTTTATTTTAAAAAAGACACTTAGAATTCAAATATTCCAAAAAACGTAGACATATTTTTTTTTATTTTTCGACATGTTGTAGCTAAAGTCCAAAGTAAAATACCGTCAAATTTATCGAATGGAGAAAATATATTTGGAAAAGTCATATATTTTCAAAATAATGAAATTTTTTCAAAATCATGAAAAATTCTTTTTTTCAACAAAATTTCACAACCGTTCTCGGTTATGGATAATCTTTGAGTCTTGATAATATTCTCTTGAAACAGTAGCAACAGTTAAGCAACAGCTAGTATTAATTCTATGATTGTTTTCATGCCCTGATGGTATTTTTCTAATATTAGAATGTATAAAATATATGAGAAATGCAGTAAATATTTTTCGTAAAGAATAAGAAAATATGTTTCCCAGTTTTCTGGGATAAACACACCTGTTATTTTCGCTGGGTAAACCTGTTGTTATAATTTTCCTGATCTTATTAAAATCAACCCATGTACCCATGTTTGTATATAAAACAATCTTGTACTGCGAGTGATAATCAAGTGAAAACAAGAAATAGCTATGGGGACGGGTATAGTGTGATGGGTAAGTCGATGCCTTTCACGCAGCCTGCCTGGGTTCGATTCCCAACCCCGCACATAGGGTCAGAAAGTTTTTCTGACCCGAAGAGGTGAATGACCTTAATGTTAAAACCTCTATAATCAAAACACAAAAAAAAGAAATAGCTCAGAATTGAAGAATGAAGTACAAAATATATTAACGATTTATTAAATTTTAGTTGGTTTGACGCAAAGCCGCCATAACTAAGTTCAGTTTTGCAATGACTGAGCGGAAACATACATTGGAGAAGCCAAATGAATGAAAAACTACCATAAAAGATGATTTATTGGAAAAAGATACGCTCAGAGACAGGACTCGAACCTGCGTTCTTATGCATTCCGTGCATACGCGCTTCCATTTCGCCACTCTGTATTTTGTTTTAGTCACTCTAAAACGCCAGTCAGACACAGTAGAACTTACATCGAACATGGTCTACATCCTGGCCGTCATCCGACTGGCTTTGGCGATTTCTCCTGTCTTTGAATTAGATTTTGCCTTTTTAAGAAAATTAGATTACTGATTTTAAATAAAATCATGAGTCACAAGTTTTTCTAATTTTTCGCAAAAATATGCTGCAAATTCTTCTACTGGTTTGACAAATTTCTCTAGATCACATCTGTCAGTAGAAACCTATTGTTCAAATCTTATCTCAGTCAAATCACGTTCCTCGAAATTGTCTAAAACGCTTCTCTCCAGATCTTGTGTCGTTGGTCAACTTTTGAATTCAGGGAGGTAGCATGATCTTTTTGGTGAGTCACATAATAGCTTTTTTAAATAATAATTCTTATCATCATACCTGAAACATTGTTCAATAGCATGAATCATTAATGAAACATTCTCATAGATTGTGCAAACACATATGTTATGTGAACCAGAACTTCCAAGCAACTTTCAGTGTTTTGGCCTTAATGCTGCAAATGCTCCTTATAACCTAAATAAATTCCTTTCAATGAATCAATCGTTTTTGTTTGCGTTCACACTTACCATTCATTTTGACTGCGACGCAATCCCTTGATCCCGGCATTACTCTGCTGACGTCATCGCTGTTGAAATATTGAAGCACCTTGTTTTCTATCGTTTCGTCTCTGCTGCGTCCCGTTCGTTTCTTGGCTTTTTTTCGTCCATTGATTCTCTTGACTCCAACACAATGTTTTTTCGCCTTGAATTAGGTGGCTATTTTCTCCTTTGACCACGAGTTTAGCAAGACTGACAACAAACGCACTTTTTCATTCCTAGTGCAATCATTCTTAGCAAACTGCTCTATCATTTTAGTAATCACTTCATCCAACTCTGCTGCTTTTTTATACCTCTTGAAATATCCAAATATTTTTCTCTAGGATAATTAACATTCCGGATTTTCTTCGGTGATATCGGAGACACGTTGATTCCTGCGATGCCCTTGTTGAAGAGTTCAATGTTGTGTGCTCTTGAATACTCCGCCGCGACTGATGCTTCAGAAGATGCTGAGTTGATTGAAGCTGCTGAAGGTACTTCCTCTAAATCGGTTCCATTGTTGACTGCCCTTCTGTTTTCGACGTATGACTTTCCTTATGAGCCCGCCTACGACAGCGATCACAAATGCTTAAGGTGGTATTCAATTTAACCTTGCACTTTTGAGCTTCTTATTTTCCAATTATGGTTTCTGTTGATTGGAAAAATTTTCCGGAATACACAAAACCAGGAAAAGGTATACAACATTTTAAGAAAACCATATTGTAGTATTGTAACTGTTTCGAAAGAGATTTCTTATAAACTGATATTTGTTCTACGATGCATAGCTATTTATATGTGAAACAGGTAGAATTTAGGTAAGCAATTCGCCGGTACGTACGTTGGTTGTGAACAGTAGGTAGTCAACTGGCACACCTCTTTGATTTGATTTGACGTAGTTACGTTAGTTCTACTGTTTAAATGATTATCTTTCAACGAGAACTTGAAATTTCGAATATATCTGTAAATTGTTTTAGCTGTAACTTTTTCAAAAGGCACGAATGGGATAGCCATCAGCCTGTAGATTTTAATAAGAGCTTTAAAATAAAAATTATCAAAAAAAATCGAAACCCTGTTTTTTTTTAAATTAATTTTTTCGGATTATTTTGTAATTATTGAGAAAAAAATAATCAAAATTTTTTTTCAGTGTATATTTTTATAAGAGTGCCCAATCGATTCCCTACAACTTCTTCCTGAGCACAATTTTTGTACATTTGGCTGCCTAAACTTTTGAACAATAGCGCTTTACGAAATTAAAGGTAATCCAAAAATTTTGGCACCCTTGTATACATTAGAGCGGTAAAAAAACAAAGTGTTTTGTCGGTTACTTCACTTATACCATTATATCTCCGGAACAAAAAGTCGCAGCCATTTGATCTTTGAACTTGATCAATGGCTAAACAGTAGCTTTCAAACGAGCACAAGTTTGTTAAAATTTGTTCAGCTATCTCTGAGAAAATTGAGCGCGTGAAAATACAACGCTTTTTGTCCGTTACGTCACTTATACAATCATATCTCCGGAACCGGCGTTCGGCACAAAAATAAATACTTTTCAGAAGAACCCGCTAAGCATTTCTCCGGTTTAGTTTTCAAAGATTCATTCAGCTACTGAAAAGTAAAATACGGGTCAAAAAATTTGAGAAAATACTAGCACACAGCACTTACCCATGCCCGATTATTTTTTTTTTGATTCTTTTTAATGCGCTTTGGAAAATAAGAAACCTTTTTTTTGGCATTCTAGTGAACACCTAGTACCTAGTATGTTTTCAAATACATTTCCATGAATCATCTTGGCATCATAATTCTGATTGAGGGCTGGCCAAATATACTTGGTTACGTGATTGAATGATATTTTTAGATTGTCACAACGTTCTAAAGAACATGTAAAGACTAAGAGTACCGATCTTTAGCACGGTATTTGATTTAATTAAGAGAAAAAAATCGGCGTGATCGAGACCAACACATAAAAACTTTGTTTGACGTTGGGAGAAATCGGACTACAATAAAGGGATTGGAATTTTCAAATCTAATTTTTTTAATACAGATCCATAGAATAACGAAAATAGTGTTTACCCCTTACTTGTTATTAAATCTAAGCTTTTGTGAACGTCTTAAAAATCTATTGGAAGATTTCGTGACTGAAATGAGATGTTTACATATCGCTTTGATGTTTGTTTCGATTGATATTTATCAATGAAAATTACATTTCACAACGAATGTGCTACACATGAAACATCTATATCGATGTTGAAGCTGGTGTCGCGCCTGCTGCCATTCGTTGCCGTGGTATTATGCAACCGATTTAGAAGCACTTGCGGTGGACGATGGATGGTCCAGATTCATCGTATTCCTCCTTGGAGATCCACATCGACTGGAAGGTGGACAGGGAGGCCAGGATAGATCCACCGATCCAGACGGAGTACTTACGCTCCGGAGGGGCGATGATCTTGATCTTGATGGTCGATGGAGCCAGAGCGGTGATTTCCTTCTGCATACGATCAGCAATACCTGAGATTTTGGAAAATAATTACAACTTCAAGTAGTTCCAGCTAACTAAACCGTATAGTATTTACCTGGGTACATGGTGGTACCACCGGACATGACAGTGTTGGCGTACAGATCCTTACGGATGTCGACATCGCACTTCATGATCGAGTTATACACAGTCTCATGGACACCGGCAGCTTCCATTCCCAAGAAGGATGGCTGGAACAGGGCCTCCGGAGCACGGAAACGCTCGTTACCGATGGTGATGACCTGACCGTCAGGAAGTTCATAGGACTTTTCCAGTGAAGTAGAAGCGGCAGCAGTGGCCATTTCCTGCTCGAAGTCCAGAGCCACGTAGCACAGTTTTTCCTTCACATCGCGAACGATTTCACGCTCGGCGGTGGTGGTGAAAGAGTAACCGCGTTCGGTCAGGATCTTCATGAGGTAGGCAGTCAAATCACGACCGGCCAAATCCAAACGGAGGATGGCATGTGGCAGAGCATAACCTTCATAGATTGGGACAGTGTGCGAAACACCGTCTCCGGAATCCAGAACAATACCGGTGGTACGACCGGAGGCATACAGGGACAGGACAGCCTGGATGGCGACATACATGGCTGGCGAGTTGAAGGTTTCAAACATGATCTGAGTCATCTTCTCACGGTTAGCCTTCGGGTTCAGTGGAGCTTCGGTCAGCAGGATCGGGTGCTCCTCTGGGGCAACACGCAGCTCATTGTAGAAGGTGTGATGCCAAATCTTCTCCATATCATCCCAGTTGGTGATGATTCCATGTTCGATCGGGTATTTCAGAGTAAGAATACCACGCTTAGATTGAGCCTCATCACCGACGTACGAATCCTTGTTGCCCATACCGACCATCACACCCTGGTGACGGGGACGACCAACGATCGATGGAAACACGGAACGTGGAGCATCATCACCAGCGAAACCGGCCTTTACCATTCCGGATCCGTTATCCACAACAAGACCTCCAGCATCGTCGTCACACATTTTGTTTGCTTATTACTGTTTCCTGTCGTACCTGAATATAACAATTATTGTGACCTGAGACTGCCACAGCTAGGAAGAGACTGTCGATACTGTAGCAAGCGATAATTATCATCGACTTGAAACATATTCCCCCACTCACCAAAAAATGAGGGAGTCTGCGTAGTTGACCTCTTCGTCGATCAACAATTTTATCGCGCTTTGCGCCGAAATTCATGTCGAATCCATGTGCTATGACACTATGTTCCTAAATAGGCAACGGATTCAGTAGGTATCAAAAATACATTTTCGAATTCGAACGGTCTATTTTGTTACGAGAAACCACGTGTTGAAGTGTGAGTTTGGTTGACAAAAATAATCATAATGTTAATTCAAGTCGGCAGGTACTATACAGAGTATCACAAATATATTTCTTTGGTGACTGACGAATTGACAAAAAAACAGCATTAAGTTATTTCGAGCGATTCGCTGTTGATTTTGCTTTGAACTAAATTCTCGACAGACACCGTCTTGTGAACGAATAAATTACCGATGACGTTGAGTAATTTGTATCAGATATATATATTATCAATTTCAATGCAATCGTTTGGCTAATCGCATGCGTTAGTAGGAGGCGCATAGTTTGATTGAGAAATGAATTACTTTTGATGCAGTTTCGTGTGCTGCTAGCTTGCCTTGCGATTTCTGAACCATAACCACTATCTTTTGCTGCTTGAATTCCTACAGTTGTATGATTCACGACGAAAAATTTAAACGAGCTATATTATATTTTTTCCGGGCCAATTTCTAGCTCCTGACTATCGGTTTGAAGTGTGCAAATTATAAAACATCGAATAACAGACCTTAGAAAATGATTAACTAACTTATGCAAGTTTCAAACTGAGCCATGAAAAAGGTCTAAGATAGAAATTAATCCGTGTTCTTGGTGCTTTTTGGGCCGATTATACCAAACTGTTAAAAGTATTATGAAATTGACGCCAGCTGAATTCAATATTGTGTACTTTTTCATTGTGTTTCCTTGCAAGGGTCTAGGATGAAATCTTTGCAGAATTCTACAGTAATGCATATGTCAAAATTGAAATAAGTGACAACCTCACTTCGACTAAGCTCACCGAGTTTTGAAATTTGAAGCTTTCGTACGTGTTTTTACATTGGTAATTATTTCTGTTTCTGTTATGAAAATTTTGTTCATCCATCACACTGTAACATCGAACCATTAACAATCTTTTTAAAGGCTAACAATTATTCAGCCTTTGCTTATTGAGAAATATGTCGGCGAAGAAGTATTTTCGAGGACGCATTTTAGAAATCATGATTTATGGTGTCCACTGTATGTTAGCGCAGAATGATCAGAAGTCAAAAAATTAAAGTAACAACTTTTTACTATAAGAAAATATAAAATAATTGATTTCTCAAAACTGTTAGACCCCACCCACCCCATTTGATCGATTACTCAAAAGCTAAACAAAATTTCGGAAAACTAAAAACACTCAGGTTTTCGCAATTAAATTTATCACAACATAATTTTGAAATTTTGTCGTAATATGCTTTTGAAATGTATGATTGGTTACTGTTCCGTTACACGAAGATGATTTTAGAATTGAATTTTCATTATTATCTGTTTTACTTGTGCATTTCTGTTTCGTGCGATAGTGGTGTGAGAAATACACGGTGAATTCGATGGCGTTATATGATAAGCAAATATTACATATAAAATAATTGCACGATTTTTTGCAACATTGCACAGTGGGGAAAATGGACGAAAACCGCGACGATTTTTTTTAAAGGCATGATACAACTGACCACAAAGCACTGTTTTGGTGTAAAATGGTCAGTAAAATCGATTACACGTACTAAGAAAGATCGCACGAAACGCTATCATGTTCATTTCACCCCAAGATCCCTTTTTGTACTGTACTGTATTCAAGCTTAACTATATAACATAAAACCGAAGTACTTGCAGAAGAACGAATAGAATGTTTTCTGATGTAAAGAAATCTAACAAATCGATTACACATAGTTTTAATGACAGCAGCAAACTCGTTGTACCGATTTACCCCATTTCTTTTCTTGTTATGATATTCAGTTGAAATATGATCTGCAATCTAAAAGCAAATCCAATACGATCTATCAATGTTGGTTTATATTTCGTACAAAACATCTGTGATCCAATTAAATACAATGAGAGTGACAGTAGTGACCTTTTTAACCCGTTTTACCCCAATGTATTTCATATGTCGTACCGTTGGTTTAATTTTCTTTCACATTCCGAAAGGAGGGTGAATGCGGTTGATTGAAATCGATTGATATTACAAAGAAAGACCTAAAAAAAGATTACAAATAGATTTAACGACCGCACGAATTTCGTTATATCGTTTTACCCCAATTTATTTTTTACTGAGCATTTGATAAATATTTATCTACAATCCAGAAGCATATCCTATACGAACTATCAATATTGGTCCATATCACGTAGACAACGACGAAACCTTGGTTCAAGGGGATGAACCTGAGTCGCGTTTTCATTCGTGTGATGTCGCGGTTCATGTCAAACCACTACACATTCAACGCACATCGCCGGTGTATTGGCCTCGCGAAGAACGGTCTCTGCACCTGTGGCGAGGATTATCAGGACATCGAGCATGTCATGTGGTCGTGCGGAGAGTATTGTGACGCCAGGTCAGAGCTTAAGAAATCCCTCAGGGCCCGAGGTAGACCACCTGAGGATCCGATCCGAGATGTGTTGGCGAGTCGGGATAGTTCTTATATGCTCCTCATTTATAGGTACCTTAAACACATGACCGTACAAGTGTAATCTGTTATATATTGCTTGTAAATCTTTTCAATAAACTTCCTTGACGATATTTCAACTGAGGCTAAGAATAAACTTACAAGTTCGACACTAACATTCGCTCGATTCTCCCCATCCCTCGACTGTCCACTATCTTCATCGAAACTAACAAGATCCATCTGCTGTCACTAGCTTTTTCGCTCCCCCTTCCCATGTCTTTCCACCATCTCGATGTCAACTAATTAGATCTTTGTCGTTCTTAGTCATTTCGTTCCCACACCCTCTTTTTCCACTCCGTTTATTTCTGTATGTTTCTTTCATTCTCTTCGACAACATCACCATCATCGCCCACGGAGAGCCGCTCCAGTCGATGACCAACATGCGGGCCACCCACCGGGTCGTCGTAGTCTGGGGGTGTTTCCCGCGGACGCACAGAAGGATGCAGCAACCTTTGATACTTTTCCACGTCACCTGGATGGTTCCCATAAGTTTAAAAAGGCATTAAAGTACTCACAAATTTAATAGGGGGTACGTTCAAAACGATTTTAAAACTGTCTAGCGAAATTCAATTTTAATTACTGTTTTTTTAAGTGCCTTCAATCAAAATCTGTTTATGAAGATATAATAAATAAACAACGAAATAACCTCGTTCAGATTGCTCAAAAAATTAATTCAAGAAGAGTGATTTCTATTTTTTTTTAAATTTATGTATCATGAGAATTTTAATATTATCACAATCGATGTTCAATCCCAATATTGTTTTCTTCGTGTTTGTTATACTTCATAAAACTAAAACGACTATTCCGGCTTTCATTATTTGAAAAGTAGTTTTGAAAAAAGTAATATTCTGGTTTTATTTATGTTCCATACACTTCTTGCGACTCCATAGTGTGTTCGCCATATTGAAGCTACAAGAGTTTCTTAAGTTGTATTTTCGTTATCATTACGTTGGGAAAACCAACCGATAGCTATCTGAATCAATGCAAAAATTGTATGTTATAATCTTGAAGGATCTATGTTATTGCCATATCAATTCACAGTAACGAATTGTCCATTCGTTTACGTATTTATAA
Source organism: Malaya genurostris (assembly GCF_030247185.1). Classification (NCBI taxonomy): domain Eukaryota; kingdom Metazoa; phylum Arthropoda; class Insecta; order Diptera; family Culicidae; genus Malaya; species Malaya genurostris. Next base: position 77,106,597 of record NC_080572.1, read on the forward strand.
AGGTTTCGAAACGGAAAATAAACCTTGTTTTAACTCGTAGCTGTATAGCATAGCTGTGATTAAAGATATGTTAGTATTAAGTAGCGATAACTTACACATGATAGTTAGTTCAATGTTTATGATATAAAGAAACATTGCTGTCACCTCGTTTTAACCAGTGTAACGTGAAAAACAGACCAGAATTTTTCTGGCCCTAAGAGGCGAATGACCTTAAGGTTAAAGCCTCTATGATCGAAACAAAGAATGTTTAACACTCTTTCACATCCTATCGGTGAGACGTTGGCTCGAAAATGCCTTGTTTGATATTCCTTCGCTCTGTTTCTCTAGCGATACATAATGTAAACATAAAGCTTTTTTAGGTCAGCGCGGTTGATGCAAATGGTGCAGAATTGTCCGATGACGGGCCGATCGAAGCGCTACGATCGGCCCTATATCGTGCTCAATCGGTCCGATAATCGGACCGATGATCGGACTTATGCGGGTCTACAAATTTCACTGGGTAGTAGCTAGAAGCACAGTTGTGATTAAAGATTAGTTTGGATTTAGTAACGATAGCTTATGAATTATAATTAATTCAATATGACGAAAAGATGCGGTGATTGGAAACTCAAATAACTACTTCGTAACTAGTCATATTGCTGTCACCTTGTTTTAAACAGTATTACATAAAAAACATGTTCGTGCTATTGTTGCAACATAGTTTGGACTTAGTCGTATCAGAAGTAGTTGCGGATTGCTACTTGGGGGCCGGATCTTTAAAGACCCAAGGGTGTTTCTCGCGAACCCACATGGATAAATATGCGGCCACTACGATTACGTAGCAACGTCACCTGAAAAACATGCAAGACCCAACCCTTCTTTCAGTTCATATACACTAAGGTCTTTTTTATGCGGTCTTTTTTTATGCGTTTTTTTTATGCGACTTTTTTATGCGAATTTTCAGAGTTATGCGATTTTTTTTATGCGAAGTTTCAGAGTTATGCGTTTTTTTTTATGCGGTACGTAAACTCGCATAAAAAAGGCTTCAGTGTAAGTGTAAGTAAATGCCTTGGCATTATAAAGCTAGCCGCATTGTGCCTTAATAAATATATCTTTAAACAAGTGCAAACTGGCACGCAAAATATTAAACGATTATCATATTTATATCGAATTTAATGCGACGGTGCATTTCTCTTAACTGAAGTGTACTGAAGTGTCCAAAATATACATGATTTCCTCTTGATATTCCACGATATGTACTACTAAAATATCAATTATTGAGGGGATAGCAATGAACAATTTAGGGCATTTTTCTCTCTTTACTGTTGTACAGAAACGCTCGAAAAAAAATTGAACGTATTTTTAGTATACACGTACAGACATTTTGCAATCAGCACAAACTAATTTGGATGGTATAATACACTTCAAAAATTACTTCAATATCGATACTTGATCATCTGAGTCTCGGTTGGAATGTCGGTTTTCACAGCAAACAATTGCACAGTGGAATTTCATACTTTCAATTATTTTGCGGCCTTATCTCGAACTTATTGATGGCTTCTGCAAAGGAGTAAGGGGTATTGGCGTGGTTTCATGGACCATATTTCAGCACCTTTGTAAAGACAGAAAAAAATACCTTTTTACTGAAAGCTGAAGTTTTTGTCTTTGACAATTAACTATTGCAACTATAAACTCATTATTCGGTAATGTTACTAAAAGGGTTCAAAATCTTTTTTTTTTTTCATTCTATCCTTTTCCTCAGAAACGATTTGTGTTTACGCTTAGTGAATAGAGAGATAGAAAAAAAACTGTTATACTCGTAGCAATCCTCTTCAAGCAGTTAGGTAGACTGAAATCGGAATAAGCAGCTATTTGCCTTTCCGACAGCTCATTTGCAACCACACGCAAAAGCCAGCGATCGCAAAACAACCAAAATGTTAGTTGTTTTTTGATTAAATTGTCATTTTTGATTTGTGGTGCTGGCAGATTATCAATGACACCCAGCAAAGACACGCAACACAAACGAGTAATGAAATGTTACAGTTGAGCGATGACATACACCCTAAGCGAAAAATGGAAAGTTTCAATGAGGTGTCACTCGTGCAACTGAGCAATGACACAATCCCAGCAAAGTTACCTGTATGCATGAAAACATAAAATGTCTCAGTTCTTTTAACCAATTATTCAGTTATTGGAACTCAAAGCGACTATTGCAATAAATACATTTTTACTGCTGACACAGAGAACAGACATCCAAGTAGAGATTTCAATTTGTGTAAGAAATTTAACGGTTTTTGCCTTTCTCATATAGAAAGGTTATGCAATCAGTGTGAAAACCGACTTTTGAACCGAGGCCCGGAGGGCTCGACTCAGTACGTCGAGCACGCAAAATGTCTGTGTGTATGTGTGTGTGTGTGTATGTGCGTATGTGTGTATGTAACATTTTTTGCACTATCTTTTCTCGGAGATGGCTGAACCGATTTTCACAAACCTAGATTCAAATGAAGGTCTTGTGTAGTCCCATACAAAATCCCTAAGTATTGTTTGGATCCAACTTCCGGTTCCGGAGTTATGGGGTAAAATGTGCAAAAAATAAAAATATGTGTTCTAGCTTTTCTCATAGATGGCACGACCGATTTTCATAAACTTAGGTTTAAATGAAAGGTCCTATGGTCCCATACGTAATTCCTGAATTTCATCTGGATCCGACTTCCGAATCCGGAAATATAAGGTAAAGTGTGTTAAAAATTGCATACCATAACTGAAAAGGGCGAAAAACCGTAAAAAGGTTTCTAAATCGACCTCAAATCTTCTCCACTTAATAGTTTTTATCAATAGATGGTCAAACAAACCTATTTAGATTATTCTTTCAAGAATCGAAGTTTTCTATGAGCAAATGTATATCTGATGTATGTGAGATTTAATAAATAAAATGAACATAATACAAGTATAAAAGTTCAACAAACTCTATTTCATCTTGTAAATCGTTTAAACACGTTTGTGATGAATGATTACACTTCAGTACTGTCTTCTGACAAAGGGTTCGGTATTTTTTTGTTTTGAATAAAATTCTCGATTTGAACAAATTTTCGGATTATAAAAAATAAAACGTTCTTTACCCCGCTAGCAGTGAGACGAAACCCTTTTTATCGATCCACTCGTTTTCTGCTTCTGTAAATATTCAATTGTCTCTCCAAAATGGTGACTTGAAAGTATGGTAACGGATTACTTAGCTAAAATAAATAGGATAATTAACTAAAATAAATAGACAATTTCAGTAAATAAATTTGAGTGAAATGAAAATTTCATTTTATTATTATTTTCATTTATCATTTTATTGAAAATTTCATTATGTTGACTTAAATATCTATAGAAAACAGTTTTTATACTACAGAGGAGACCGGGGCTAAACCGGACACTTTTTGGAAATTGCAAATAACATCCATTACAACTGGAATTTTACCAAAGTTATCTCTACCGTTGTGTAGATTCAACCTTCAGCCACAATTCCGTACAACTACATTTTCCCAATATGCATTAGTTTTCGTACCAAGTCACGGGGAAGTGATCAACCCAAAAATGGGACAAAGGGTCACACAAAAATTAAAAACGAATACAATGGGATGCCAAATCTCCAGCTAACTGACGTCTGTCTATCACATGAAAGCACGTTTACGAAGTCAATCCATCGATCGAAATAACAGCAGGTTTATAAGAAATTCAAGCTGTCATGTTGAACCCCGTGTGTAAGACCTCTAACCTCCCTGTATACGCGCCTGACGGTAGATATTATCAAGAGAGCAGCAAATTTCGAGATAAAAGTTTCCATAACTCGGTAAGTAATCATCAGTTCCAAAAACAATAGCGTATAAACTTCCAGGAAGACCTTTCATTTGCAACTAGTTTGATTAAAAAAAAACCTGTTTTAATCCACCTAGTGGTTTAATGATGCCTTTCTTATATCAATCATACTATCCTATATAATGCTGTGGTATTCTTCAAAATAATTTTCTTCGATTATTAAAACAATAACCGAAATCGAGTTGTTTGACCGTCTACTGATAAAAACTATCAATTGGAGAAGTTTTGAGGTCGATGTAGAAAACTTTTTATGGTTTTTCGCCCTTTTCAGTGATGGTATACAATTTTTAATACACTTTACCCAATATTTCCGGAACCGGAAGTCGGATCCAGATAATATTCAGGAATTTTGTATGGGACTACAAGATCTTTCATTTGAATCTAAGTTTGTGAAATTCGGTTCAGCCATCTCCGAGAAAAGTTAGTGCAAAAAAACGTTACATACACTCACACACACACGCACACACACGCACACACACACATACACACACATACACACACACACACACACACACACACACACATTTATATTCGTAGAAATATAGTGAAATGGATATTCTCATTGTGTATTGATTCATTTTTATTCACAATACCGAATGAACGTCTTTAGAACAAGTCGTTTTTTACTTATGGGCCTATGCAATCCAGACACATATCCCGGAATTTGCTCCCGGCAGTAAACATATATGGGCTGCAAAATTTCAATTTCGATTAATTGGATAATAATTAAAGACTGTCCCAGAAAGAATGGACAATGGTTCAGAATCTGTCAATTTTTATGGCTGCGTCCTGTTGTTTACACTCTTCTCTAACCACTTGTGCAATTGTTTATTCGTTTTCATTAGTTTGTTTCCAAATGCGTGGACTTTTAGCAGAACAACGTCGAAAAATTGTGTACAAATGGTGCACAGAACGCGGACTGTCACTGATAAAGATAGCAAAAATGGAAGGAGTAAGTGAAAAAGCCGTGCGAGATGCAATCAGGAAGTTCGGTGAGGATAACACCTTTGAGGATAAACCGAAAACGGGTCGAAAAAAGGTCCTGCTAACCCTCAGTTTGATAAACGTATACTGAAGGCGTTCGAGCAAAAGAAGGAGGTTTCAGTTCGAGATGTGGCCAAAAAAGTGGACACTTCGAAGTCAAATGTTCTTCGTGCTAAAGAACGTTTGAATCTTCGAACCTATAAGAAGCAGAAACAACCAAAACGTAGTCCGAAACATGGAGCACCGATCAGGCCGAGGATTCGAAAGCTGTACAATACGATTCTTGCTGGAAATTTGAACTGCATAATCATGGAGGACGAAACCTACGTGAAACTCGATTACTGATCCTTGCCAGGACCACAATATTATACGGTGCGAGAAGGGCAAGTGTTAAACCAGTCCGAGACATCGATTGAACTCGAAAAATTTGGTAAGAAAGCTATGGTCTGGCAAGCAATTTGTAGCTGCGGTAAGATTTCGAAACCCTTCATCACCACTGCTTCAATGAACAGCCAAATATACACCAAGGAATGTTTACAAAAACGACTTCTACCCATGATTCGTAGCCACAAGGATCCTGTTGTCTTCTGGCCAGATTTTGCTTCTTGCCGCTACTCGAAATCAACGGTAGAATGGTATACTACCAAAAATGTCACTTTCGTCGCAAAAGACATGAATCCACCAAATTGCCCACAACTTCGACCAATTGAGGAATTTTGGGCATTAACGAAGGCACATCTTAGGAAACATGTCTCGGCAGCCAAAACCATTCAACAGTTCGAAAAAAATTGGAAAAAAGTATCAAAACTTGTCGCCAAGAAGTCTGTACAGAATTTATTGAGGAACGTTCGCAAAAAGATGCGCCAGCTAGTCTACAATCGCTAAGTAGCAAATGTTGAGAATAATATTCTGTTGTTGTAGTCTAATGTTATCAGTATATCGAATAAAATTTAAATATCTAACACTTGTGAATTATTTACAGCAAAATCAAAGTGCGTCCATACTTTCTGGTACAGTCTTCACTACAATTTCCAATGAGTCTTCCTGTAAACGAATGTTTACATTATTGATTAAATAAATCGATTAAATATCAAATTTCATGAAATGGTTTCCGTCTGACAGTTTTGATTCATTGTTTTTTTCACCGAAGTTCGGTATATAATAGTTATATTCACCATGCAGCCGGTATGTTTTTCACCGTACTCTGTGACTATGTCGGAAAATTGGTTATTTCTCATCACCACCGAAAGTTTTTATCAAAAAATCTACCGAATATCGGAATCAAATCTTGGTGTGCAAACTTATCAGTGTAATTCAACAAGCTTCTCGCATACGGTGAAAGATACATCAAGGAGTTATTGACTATTTTCTCCAGCTTGTTTCTACGGAATCAGAAGTCGAAAGAAGTTGTAAAAATATATAAGGTGTTCAACAGTTTTACGTGTTTTTACAAAATTTAACGTTTCGTGGAACAAATTGTTTTTCTGGGGTTGATGTCAAATACGCTAGAATGGAAAAAGTGATTTTTGAAATTTTTGCAATGACTGTGTGAAAAAAAAATATTGGAAAAGTCATTTGAGAGAAACTCACAGCAGAGATAATTCTATTGAAAAAGATACTCTAAGAAACAGGGGTGGAATCATGTAAGGTGATTATCACCAAGTGATTATCACTTTTGAAAATTTGGAATCATGTAAGGTGATAATCACCAAGTTCTGTCACCACTGCTGAAAGGCTAACATCACTATCAAACGTTGGCATTACGTAAGGTGATAGTCACCACACGATTTAATCACCTTCATGTCAATATGGAGGTGATAGCAATTTAGTTATCACTTTCAGTAGTGTTTTGATTTTTTGAGAAGTGGCTTTATAAATTATGGTCCGTTAGGTGAATTTTAAGCCACTGATATAAACATAACCGACCAATGTTGGTCGGAGAGGATAATTTTTCAATAAAACTCGTACTGATATTGTGCCAAATTAAATACCAAAATGAAAAGTAACTTAGTTTATATAGATTGAAGAATTCACAGAATATTTATCAATTAAATCAATTCATTTATGTTGTAATTATTATTTGAAGGAATATCATTGGGGTATTCGTAGAGTCAAAGATAAATTGCTTTCTGGAAATTAGATCTTAGAATTAGATGGTCGTGACCTAGTGAGCGACATATCAGTCTCGTTCAACTGAACGAGTAAAAAAGATTAAACTGCGTTCTAAATTTTCTTCTTGTGAGTTGAACTAAATAAGGCAATATTTTTAGACAATTAGTTGCTGCTAATCATAGTGGATATTTCTTAGTACCGGTGGGTAAAATTTCCGAAATGGAACTAGCATTTGAAAGCTCTGTGAAATGTCTTAATCGTAAAGTGAATGAAAACTATACAAGAAATTATTTAACGGATCTTTCTCATTCGAGAGGAATGCCATCCGTTGTGAAACATAAAGAAGATCTAACAATTCGTGTCATTTCAAAGCTAGTAAATTTATCCCAAAGAACTCACTGTGGCATTCATTTCCATTGAAAAATAAAAATCGGCACTAAATTAAACCAACAAGTGAATTATTTTATTTGTTTGTGCGCAGGTAATTTTTTTCAACGTTACTCTTCGATCCATACAAATCATCATTGATAAACATGACTCGGATTAATGAAAAAAATTGAAAACTAAAGGAATAAAACTTTAGATTTCAAAATATTATATGGGTATTCGCCACATTCATATTTTACTCCTGAAAAATTGACGTTTCTTGACAGGTGATAAATGGAGTGAAGTTGGCTCAATCACCGGTGATGGTGATAGTAAAAGTGATCACCTTCGGTGATTCCAAACATTCTGGTTATCACCTCGTTATCACCAGGAGGTGATAGTCACTTATCACCTTACATGATTCCACCCCAGGACTCGAACCTGCGTTCTTATGCAATCCGTGTATACGCGTACACTGGGGTCTTTTTTACGCGGTTTTATTTATGCGGTTTCTTTTTACACGGATTTCCGAAGTTACGCGGAGATTCTGATGTTATGCCGAATTTTTTTTTCAAATCAACTCTTTGACACTTAGAAAGTTTTCGATTTTTCTCAAAAAAAATGCTCAGAAGACACCAGATGTGGACGTTTCATACATTTCTAAGATATTCGGCATTAAGTTTTGTTTTCTTTAGTTTTGAAATTTTGTTCTACGCGGATTTCCAAAGTTACGCTGTTTTTTACGCGGATTTTCGAAGTTATGCGTTTTTTACGCGGATTTCCGAAGTTGCGCGGTTTTTATTTACGCGGTACGTACCCCCTACGTAAAAAGAGTCCTCAGTGTATACCATTTTCGCCACCCTGACACAGCTCTACCACAAAACTGAGTTTGGTAAGCGTACATTAAACAATGGTCTAAATCCCAACCGCCTCACTCATTACAAAAACTGAACTTAGTTATGGGGACTTTACGTCAGACCAACTAAAAATTAATAAATCGTTAAAAATATTTTCCGTTTGATTTTCCGTAACAATCTGCTTCTGGTAGGAAGGGCAGACTATCAAACAACCTTCATAAGGTATGTCGCTGATGATAGCCAGGCATCGATTTGTATAGTAGAGAAGGCAAGAAGTGATTATGAATATACTCTTCTAATCAGTACCTGAGCGGAAAACAGGTATAGAGCGAGAAGACTAACGTTTTGTTGTCTAATCAACAGAGAAGATGTTTGGATATATGGTACCGGTCATGAGGGGGCTGGGATTTAGACCATTCTTCGATGTACGCCAATGTTGCTCGAATATCAAAAATACAACGAATGTCTATGATCATCGCTCGCTTTCCTTCGCCTTTGTTCGATAATCGTTCTGGTATTCGAACTTGTCCGTATATTCGGGCGCGAACGAAGCCGACGCTGCTTCGTTACTTGCACGAATATCTATTCCTTGCAGTTGTTATTCGCATTGGACATACCCCCGAATGACTTAACGCGAATATCGAACGAATATTCATACAGCGATCATCGCCAAACGTAATTCGCGATGATCGTTCGTGCTGTCTTTGAAACATGCAAATTAAGATGTTTCCCCCCGCACTATTACCATAATCTTATGTGTATATGATGAACCATATTCCAGCATTCTCCCATTACTGCTATCGAACGAGATATGATGAATTTATTAGATAAAAAATGCTTTGTGAAGAATGGAAACCAACGATCTTCGCCGTGACGCTATTCGAACCAATTCGAAGAATAAAATAAATGAACGAATGACAAACGAATGTATAAAACGAACATGCACGATGTATACCAGCAGCGAAGAATGGATTAGTATATTCGGGTTCTCTACGATCATTGCTTGTTCCTTTTGCACCCTTCTCTCTTTCGAGCAGTGAATAGTTCAACGTTGTTCGAGACTGGCATATTCGAAGGCAGTATAATCACAGCAAGGATGCGTGAATGGGTTAGTTACACGAAGAATATTTGCAACATTGATGTACGCTTACCAAACCCAGTTTGTGATAGAGCTGTGTCTACCACAACTCAGGGTAGCGGAAATGGTAAACGCGTATGCACGGATTACATAAGAACGCAGGTTCGAGTCCTGTCTATGAGCGTATCTTTTTTCCAAAAAATTCTCTTTTCTGTGATTTTCTCATTCATTTAGCTTCTCCAATATATTTTTCCACTAAGTCATTGCAAAAACGGCACTTAGTTATGACGACTTTACGTCAAACCAACTAAAAGTTTATAAATCGGTGATTTTTGGAATCATTTTAGTAACACTATCAAATAATGAGTTAATGGCTATAGTTTGCGAAAGAATTTCGTCAGTAAAGTTACCAGAAAATACAATTTTTCGAAGACGAAAACTCTGCCTACTTCAAGTAAAAAAATAATTGTTTCATTTGTCTTTACACACGTGCTGAAACATGGTCGATTATTTCCATAAAACCGCCTACAACTTAGCAGAAAACACCAACAAAGGAAAGTTTACGATAAGGGCGCCAACTAATTAAAGGTATGGAATTTAAGTTTTGGATCACTGGATCATTAATTACTTCGAAAATGAACACCATAGTTAAATAAACGTCAGTGCTTGTCTTGTGAATCCTCAAACAAACGAAGCAACAAAATAAAACATCCGCTGTGAACACTTTGCTTGACATTACTGAATGAGAGATCTATATTAGAGAGAAACTGGATGTGTGAGAGTATATGCTACTGAGCAGACCAGTTTCCATGCTTGGTAAATTGCCTATGCTCACAGTCTCAGTTAACACATGAACCAATCAACCAATGCAATGCACAGTGGGAAACAATCTTTGAAAACGCGCAAAGAACTCTGTAACTCATGAACGAATTGAGATAGGTCAACAAACTAAAGCGTTTCTTATGTAAAAATGTCCAAGAAATTCAATGGAATGGTTTACAAAGACCGCACGAATCGCCATCCTGCTCGTTTTACCCCAAATGTATAGCAGTTTTGGGGTTTCCTATAACATTCGCTCTGTAACTTGGAAAGAAGTCGAGTGCGATGTTCTGGAATAGCCTACTTTTATGTAAAAAAGTCTCGAGAATCGATTAGAAGAACCTACACTGGCCGCACGAAACCTTTGGATGACTATTTTACCCCAGTTCCTCCATTTTATAGTATTTAATTGTAAATCGGTTTTAAATCATGGTAAAACTTATTGGAAGTTCACTAAATCTAGCTTATCTTATAAAAAAGTCTGTAGAACCGAATGGAAGAACCTACACTGGCCGCACGAAATGTTTTGATGACTATTTTACCGAGATTTAAGGACGATTTACAATAAGATATCATGAAATAGAGGAATTGGGGTGAAACAGTCATCAGAACGTTTCGTGCGACCAGTGTAGGTTCTTCCATTTGATTTCCCAGACATTTTTACATAAAATCGAGCTATTTCAGTAGACCACACTCGATTTCTTTTCAAGTTATAGAACAAATACTACAGAAAACCCTAAAGCTGCTGGGCATTTAGGGTAAAACGAGCAGGATAGTGATTTGTGTGGCCATTAAAAAACCATTCCATTGAATTTCTTGAATTTTACATAAGAAACGCTCTTGTTTGTTGCCTTTTTCCATGATTCTCTATTTTTTGCAGGTTTCCTGGGTTTTTTCCCACTGTACAATGCAAGGAAACGAAAGGACCACTCTCGTTAGTACTCTACGAGAATGAATAACTTTGCTTCACGGCGTGCTTCAAGACGCGAAGTAAGATCATACAAGCAATATTTACGGTGTTTTTTTCGGTGTAGGTTTACAAAAATCATTTTTGAACATAATGTTTGAACTCCAAGACCAAATTTGACCACATTTCAAAAATATTCCAAACATTATATAGAGTAACAGAGGTGTTTTGGCCCACTTTAGGAATGATTTTATTCTGGCCTACTTTGTAAAAATATCCACCAAATGTTGTTATATCTTTGAAAAACCCTTCCGCAATAGGTAATTTAATGTAATCGACTTCAAATGGATGCAACATGGCTTACTTAACATCGATTAAATCAATAAAGTTTGTTAGGTGGGCCAAAATATATGAAGTGGCCAAAATACCTCCGTTACCCTAGCATAAAGTTTGCCTTTTTTCTTGGGAGTTTACACAGTTTATATATCCAACACTAAAAGCAATGTTATTTAAATTAATATTCATCGGAATCAAAAGTTATGACTCTAGTTTTCTTATAGGCATCTTAAATATGAGATCCGTTCATCAAATGTTAACCTCATGAAACATGGTCATCAGCTGGCGCACATATTCATGAACTAATGAATGAACAAAGCAGCTCTCCTTGCTTGGGTTGCAATGTGAATTTTACCCGACATACGATTGTGTGTGAATAGCACAAAGGGGGAAACTCTTTTGTTAATATTCTCGTTGCTTCAATTTGCAAGCCCCGATAAACGATGCGTTGCAGGTGTGAACCTGTTGTATCTCAAAATCAAGCACGATATTTCACTTTGCAAACGCTGTAATCTCGATTTTAGTGTCTCGTTAGCCAAGAATTCGATGGACTGGGATAAGTCCAGATGAGGAGAGATGATTAATAACGAGTATATAATTAAGCGCAAGATTCATGGGACTTTAAAAAAATAACATCAAAACTAGTTTTTTTACAGTTCTATTTTAAAAACAGATTATAAAGATAACAAAAATATTGCTTTTAACCCCACTTGTTGTTAAAACTATGAATGTCTTATATTGGACTGAAACAAGTATTGGTAGATTTCGTTTTTCCATTAAATCAAATATCTTCGACGCTGTGTGATGTTGTATTTTTCTCGATTCTCGATATGATCTTATAAAAGTCTCATCTATTTCTGGTGTTAAAGCAATAATTCTTCGTCCATTACTCGATAGAAGAACCTCAAAACATAAGGATAATGACCCACATTACAGATATAAATAGACATATCTTTCCACGGAGAAAATATTTGAATCACATATGGGAGAATATTGCATGATGATGATGTTTTCACAGTAAATAGGTGTCTCGATGCATGCTGATGGTAATGCTGTAGCTGTTTCTGCTGTTGTTGGTGTGCTTATTTCAGTACACTTAGAAGCACTTGCGGTGGACAATGGCCGGACCAGACTCGTCGTATTCCTGTTTGGAGATCCACATGGTCTGGAAGGTGGACAGAGAAGCCAAGATGGATCCGCCGATCCAGACGGAGTATTTACGTTCTGGTGGGGCGATGATCTTGATCTTGATGGTCGACGGAGCCAGGGCGGTGATTTCCTTCTGCATACGATCAGCAATACCTGAGATTTTGGAATAGAATTACAACTTCAAGTAGTTCCAGCTAACTAAACCGTGTAGTATTTACCTGGGTACATGGTGGTACCACCGGACATGACAGTGTTGGCGTATAGATCCTTACGGATATCGACATCACACTTCATGATCGAGTTGTATACGGTCTCGTGAATACCGCTGGATTCCATACCCAGGAAAGAAGGCTGGAACAGAGCCTCTGGGCATCGGAAGCGTTCATTGCCAATGGTGATGACCTGACCATCAGGAAGTTCATAGGACTTTTCCAGCGAAGTAGAAGCGGCAGCAGTGGCCATTTCCTGCTCGAAGTCCAAAGCGACGTAGCACAACTTTTCCTTGATATCACGAACGATTTCACGCTCGGCGGTGGTGGTGAAAGAGTAACCACGTTCGGTCAGAATTTTCATCAAGTAATCTGTCAGATCACGACCGGCCAAGTCTAGACGGAGGATGGCATGTGGCAGAGCATAACCTTCATAGATTGGGACAGTGTGCGAAACACCGTCTCCGGAATCCAAAACAATGCCGGTGGTACGACCGGAGGCATACAGGGACAGGACAGCCTGGATGGCGACATACATGGCTGGCGAGTTGAAGGTTTCAAACATGATCTGAGTCATCTTCTCGCGGTTGGCCTTCGGGTTCAGCGGAGCTTCGGTCAGCAGGACTGGATGTTCCTCTGGGGCAACGCGCAGTTCATTGTAGAAGGTGTGATGCCAAATCTTCTCCATATCATCCCAGTTGGTGATGATACCATGCTCGATCGGGTACTTCAGTGTGAGAATACCACGCTTAGATTGGGCCTCATCACCGACGTACGAGTCCTTGTTGCCCATACCGACCATAACACCCTGGTGACGGGGACGACCAACGATGGACGGGAAGACGGCACGCGGGGCGTCATCACCAGCGAAGCCGGCCTTGCACATTCCGGATCCGTTATCGACAACGAGTGCTCCAGCATCATCATCACACATCTTGGCTGATTTGGTTTGGCTTTACTGCTCTACGGAAAAAAAATACGACCACCGGTTACAATGAGTCCGAAGAAAAGGATTTGAACGAAACAAAAGATGGATTTTAAATCGACGTGTTCGGTTTTATGACGTGTCTTTAGTAGGGTAAAAGAGGTATTTTGGTCCACTTTAGGATTGATTTTATTTTGGCCCACTTTGTAAAAATATTCACCAAATGTTGTAATATCTTTGAAAACTCCTTCCGCAATAGGTGATTTAATATGATTAGCTTCAAATTGATCCAACATGGGTTTCTTAACATCGATTAAATCCATAAAGTTTCTAAGGTGGGCCATTATACATCTGTTACCCTATCTCATCAGTCTTGAGCGTGAATATTGTTCTAATTGTTTGAGAGATGCCAATTCGAGCCACGTTATGAAATATTCGACCTTTAAGATTCTTTATATTTAAATAGGTTATATTTTTTTATCAATTACACAACCAAGGTGAGGGTAGAATTTACAAAAAGAAGCGCAACTTCGCGGTCGGCTTTAATAGTACAGAAAAATTGCATGGCAAGTGCTACAATCCTATTGACACTAAGAAATCTAACACGTTGTTTCGCATTGTCAATAACAGAACATTGTAATAATTTATATAAGCACGATTGATCTAAAGAGCTAGAAGAAAACATCTCTTCATAGTTTCTTCATGAATTCAAATCACTCTGTTCCACAAATTGTATCTGATATAACGACTTGTTGACTAACGATTATGTCCTGCGTCATGCCAAAAACGTGCTTGTAGGATATTGCTTCTTAATCAAAATACGATCACATGTGCTATTTCAGAACTGCCTCTCTACATTGTAAATGTTCATATAAATTAAAACACAATTAATCACGTTTTCAACCAGTACCACAAATCCGAACGAGTTGGTTTGCTTATGATTAATAATACTCGATTCATTAACCAACACTGAACTGCAATCCATGAAACTACGAAATATCAACTTGGCATACTAACCCTTCACAACAAAAAAACAAACTACGAATTGTGCCTTGCCGGTGTCTGAGTATTTTGGCGAATGACTGCAAAAATAACCAATATCTAGTTTTTATACTGGGTTCTCGTTTCTGGGCACCCATCGGCCGATCCTTAGAAGGTTCGAAGCGGCTGTCCAATATCGCGGTGCATCAAGAATGTGTTATCTCCCTTCGACACACGGAATCATCGCATCGGCACCAACACACCTACTCAGGAAACTGCAGGGACCGCGTGCATTCGGATGAAGATGTAGAACAGAGAGATGTCATCTATGCTGCAAAACCGCGAATTTAGTTTGTATGATATTTTTCTGAAGATGCAACGCTTACGCATGCTAACTATAGGTGCCAAAATGACTTCCCCTCAAACCTTACCCAGCAAAGTACGCTGTTAAGGCATCATCGTCTCTAAGTAAAGTGCATTCAACAAAAAATGAATAGGTTATTGATTATGCTACGAAATGCGTTACGAACAATAGGATCTAAAAAATTCACTTTTTATTACTATCCAATAATTATACATAAACCAACAAATAAATTTCCCGTTGCTTTCCGACACCATTTCAGGCCAACGGAGTTATTTCTCTTAAATTGTGCTGCACCGCCAACCGAGTGCACGCAAAGACCGAAATCAGTTTTTTTGGCAAAATAATTAGTTGATTTTCGGAGTTTAGTTACTTAATTTTCAGGCCTGCCGGTATGATTTGCTGTTCTCAGTTCCCAAAATAACGCTAGAACATGGGATGAATTTGCTGATTTTCTAGTTACCTTGTTGTCATTTTTAAGTGGCGACTCAATCCATTTTTTTCAACTAATTTTTTAAATTGAATCAACCCCGGGCCGTACCCAGGTTTTCGTTTCAGGAAGGGTCTTAAAAAATAAATAATGTAACTGAAGATTACTTATGTACCTAATTCATGATGTGTCTTTTACCGACGTTTTCAACAGACACTTCAAACTATTCCACTGGAACTGTCATTCTTATAAAATTTGTGACTGTGTCCGTGAACAAATTATTATCACATTTCTTTACGTTTACTGTTATATTATTTCTAAGTCTACGTACGTTTGTGCAAAATGTACGTAGTCTCATTTTCTTTTATTCACACAAAAATATACGAAAGTCAGTCAATCAATCCAGAATAATGATTCATCAACTTAGCTTTACCTGAGAAAAGAATGATTCGAATAAAAGTAAATGTCAAGCATTGCGAAAGTGAAAATTTTCGGAAAACACACCTCAGTGGCTAAATTGAACTAAAGGCTTTCCAGTAAAATTGTTCATTTCAATCACTTTACGAAGGAAACCCATTTTCATTCCCATCGCCCATCCGGTAAAGACGTTTTAGAATCATTGTATCTCATTGCCGCTTGTTTATCTTTTATAACTGAGAATTGACAACAAAATAAGCATTTTTTTTACAAAGTGAAATGCATTTACGCACGGAGTGTGGGACTCTCCACAGGACTACCCAACTGTTGATTGGAACTACCCACTAAAACACCTTGAATCTCCAACCCTACCTCCCGGCACCACCGCTAGGTATTTCTTCGGGGTGGAAGGCTATTGGTGCTCACAGCACCCTCCCCAGACTTATGCAGAATGGGGATCAGCATCCTGCTCGAGGGATCGACCAGTTGGATGACGAGCATGACTTCCGGTTCGCTAGCGCCTCGACGACTCGAATCGGTGTTGTGGCGACTGCTCGACTAGCCCCCGCCGAAGGATCTAGCCTACACCGACGGAGAGTTCCCCGACGAAGGAGGCTCTCCCGAAACCGACACTTTCAATACCCGTCAACGCCCGACCGAGAGGATGCCTGGGTCAATCCAGTGATTCCGGTTGGAGGATAGCTTCTGGTTCACTGGCGCCCCGACGATCCTAACAGTTTATGTACTACTCGTCTAGTCCCCGACGATGGATCTAGATTAATCCGACGAAGAGCTCCCCGGCGAAGGATGTTCTCCCAGACCGACGTTTATTCGCTGATCCCTCTTGAGCCTACTACGGTTGCACGCGACTAGCAGTCGCGGCTGCCTGTTGTTGTTCCGCACTCCATTTCCGCTGCAATATGCCCGCAATTTGGGATGCCGCGGTCGACACTGCGTTCCAGTTCTCTACGCAGTGGCACATACTCTGGATCAGGATCTCCAGTGTGGTGTCAATACCGCATGCCTCCAGTAGTTCACTCCTTTGAGCCGCGAAACGAGAACGTGTTCTGCCGTCTCGATTTCGTCTGGGCAGCCAGACAAAATAAGCATGTAACGCTTCGTAACGCCCATAGCTTACTAAAAAGTAACGCATGTAACGCTTCGTAACGTCATAATTCACAAAAACGTAATGTTAGTAACGGTTCGTAACGCCTCTAACTTACAAAAAAATAACGCTTCGTAACGCCATAACGCCTATAACTCACAAAAAACTAACTCATGTATCGCTTCGTAAACAGCATTTGATTTTAAGCTATTTTATCTCATCAAGAATCCTGATAACACCGGTTTCTTGCAGTCTCAATTAAATGTATTTCTGAATTGGTGCAACGTTAACAGGATGGTGCTAAATGCATCAAAATGTTCCGTCATTTCTTTCTCTCGCAAAAGAACAACGATCACGTATGATTATGCTATTTCGCAAACCGTCCTAAAACGGGAGTCAACAAGGATTTAGGAGAGTTACTGGATTCTAAACTTAATTTCAAAGGTCATTGGGACTCATTTTTCGTATTGCTAAAAATTTTGACAGCATATATTGTTGGAAATCGCTCGACCCTTGAGTACACTGTCGTTGTTTGGACACCGTATTATCAAACTGATAAGCTGAGAATTGAAGTTGTTCAGCGGAAATTTGTTCGTTTCGCTTTGCGCCGTCTGCCATGGAGAGATGCATAAAATCTTCCAAGCTACGAAAATCGATGTAGACTCATAAATCTCGATTTGCTACCTGTTCGCCGGGATACCATCAAAGCGTTTCTCGTTGCGGATTTAATCCTATCCCGGATTGATTGCGCAGATCTCCTACAACTGCTGAATTTTGACATCCATCGTCGTAATTTGCGATTCAATCCTTTTATCCGAGTTACTCAAGCTAGAACCAACTACGGTTTCAATGAACCAGTCTCCAGTATTTGCGTTTAATCAACAGTTGTTCTAACGAGTTCGATCTTTATTTACCTCGAAATACTGTCGAAAACCTATTTTTTCGTAACGCCTGTAACTTACAAAAAGTCACTGCTTCGTAACACCTGCAACTAACAAAACAAACGCCTCGTAACACCTTAAACCTACTACTGAACTACTGAAAAATAACGTTAAAAGCGTTAGAAGCGTTTCAAATTATGACAGAACAAGTTTATTCTCCTAGTGCGCAACTACATCCATGCTTATCCAATACATATGTGGATGCGGAATATTGAAGTATATAGTACATAGTATATAGTAAACATTGAACATGAAAAAGGTACAAAGAGGAAGCATTTGATACATACATAATGGATACCATTTTAAATTAAGCTCAATATATTTACCGTATTCCGCTTTGGAGCGATCATCACGATACCTGATTGTAGCGATTTGGATAGGGAGAGTAGAGTCGTTAACTCCCTATTGTTAACATTACGTGAATATTTTCCCCACTTATTGTGGCTACCTTATATTACAATAACTTGCACAGCGATTGACTTACAGGAGATTGTTTTCGGAAGAAGATTCTTGAACGTTCTCGTGATACGTGTAAGCAAAATGGATTGTTTGACTCTTCATGCAATGAATATTGATTCGAATTGTAATGTAAGTGTGATGGAAAAACATATGATACGTCACTATTCTGTACGTTTCGTCTTCGACTCGTCAGTGCAGAGCAGTTCAAATTGATCTGCTTAGTGCAAAAACTTAGATAGTTCAATTTGAACCACTAAGGAGTGTATCGAAAATAAGCTATCCACAAATTTTCCTTTCAAATTATGATAAAAAACGATATTTTATTCAAACTAAAAATGGATCCTTTATTGTTCGACGTTAAATTTGAGCATAATGAAAACCGGATGAAAGTTATTCCTTCACGAATTTTTGAACTTTTGATCGAACGCTCTTCATCAAGTTCCGGACAAGTGTTCCATCGCATTTTTTGGACGCTTGAGTGCAAATTGTTTTGAACTTCTGCATGTTCCCAGCTGCCTTACCAGTGTTCTTGAAGACCCTCTTCACGATTGCTCAGTAACGTTTGATGTGTCGAAGCTGAGGGCAATTTGGTGGATTGATATTTTTCTCAACGAAATTCATACTCTTTTCCGCAAGCCAATTGAGAGTGGTTTGGGCAAAGTGAGCCGACGCTAAATCCGGCCAAAACAGTGAAGGTGTACTATGCTTCTTATATAAAGGCAGCAATCTCTTCTGGAGACACTCAGGTGGATAGATTTCTGCATTTATATTTCCGGTAGTGTAAAAAATGGTTGACTTCAAACCACAGGAACATATTACTTGCATACCAGTACCTTTCGACCGAATTTCTCTACTTGAATCGACCTGTCCGCATCGCTCACAACCTCCCCAACGACGACAGTAAAGTATTGTGGACCTGGAAGGGTTTTTGAGTCCTCCTTTACATAAGTCTCATCGTCCATCAAAACGCATGCATCCGGACACTGCAAATGACGCGAATACAATTTCCGGGCCCTTGTTGCTGCTCGCTTCTTCTGTTCCACACTTTGTTCCGAGATTTTCTGCTTCTTTTAGGTCTTCAGGTGATTTCGCCTCTTGATACGCTGGACCATTTTGACACTCTTTCCTGCTTTTTTGGACAAATCACGTATTGACATTGATTTCTTCATGATTAGAGATACCACTTTCTGGTCCAGTTTCGGGTTGGACGAACCGGGTTTTCTGTCTCTTCCTGGTAGCTCATCCAAAGAATAGTGTTCCCCAAACTTATTAATGATGGTTTTAATACTGACATGATGAATTCCAAACTGCTTCGCCAATTTTCGCATTGTAATACCATTCTTACTTGGCCATGTGTCCAGAACCTTAATTTTCATTTCCTTTTCAATACGCGACATTTTGAAAACGCAGAATTTGAACCGCACAAACAAGTAAACAAATGAGAGCTGACAGCCAAATGCACAGTATGCTGTGATCTGAGCATAAAAACCAACACAAATCCATGCGTACAACACAAATGTATGTGGATAGCTTAGCTTCGAAACACTCCTTAGGCAGGCGTAAAGTTAACGCTATTTTTTTATATTGTGCCGAAGAGACATGTCTTTTCTGACGTCCCGAATAGGTGACTGAATTGGCCGACCACATATTTTGGTTATTTAGGGGATTGGTTAAGGTCTGAGGACATAGGGTCGCGTGATGAGTTTAAAATCAACCACGTGACTCGCTCAATTCTCTTTGCGCATCGTATTTCTCTTGTACTCTCTCGTATATGAGCAAACTGTACCGCGTTACCAGCATACATTTTATTATTTTGATGAGAAGTTTTATCACATAAGTTTATCGTATGGGTTTCACATTACATGGATTGCAATGAACGATGTAAAAATATTCAACTTTCACAAAGATTGAATATCTGTGTGTTTGGCAGCCTTGTCGAGTCAATTTTATTTCTCTCTCCTTTTTCCTATCAGGAAACCAAAGCGAAAAAAAATGGTGGATGCATTGAAACTGACTTTGTTTCACAGAAAAATACAAGACTTTATTATTATCGCGATAACATTTATGATACAAGCCTTCAAAGCCGAGATATTCGATGAACAAGTAGAGGTATGCATTTCCGAGCGTTCCAATTTTCAGCAGTTCTTCAGTCAGAAAAAAAATACAACACGACCGCTAAACTCAATGAATCATTCTGAAAATTTAACAGAATATTCTCAACTAAATTTCGAAGACGTCGTCAGGTGGGTTTTTCTATATTCTGCACCGTTTCCAAGAAAATTTAATTTGAAACGGGAAAATAGCAAAAAACCTACCACTTTTGAACTGTCTAAGTTTTTGCACTAATCAATTCAATTTGAACTGTCATACCCCTAAATAACCAAATAGCATACATCATATATAGACTGTAGTAATAACAACTGTTTCTCGATACGTGCGGTGTCCTTATAGAATTACATCGACGACACGACCTGCACTCGTCTATTTAAACTGTATCGCAAATTTAACTACCTCTCAGTAACTCGTAATGTCAAAACAAAATTGCTTGGAATAATATTCAAACTGGCAACACAATTTGATATTTTATTGATTTTGAATAACAGTTACCATAACCTTGGTTACTGTATATTAAAGACTTAAGAAATGAGTTAAGACTTAAGAAATGAAACTGCTAAACGGGTATATTATTACGAAAAAATTAGAATGGATTCAATGGTTCAAGTGGAAGATCCGTTTTATGCAGTTACAAGTTCTCCAGCATCATTAGCTGTTAGAGCAGTGGATCAATAAGTCGGTCTTGGTGTAGTAATTCTGGCCACATTTGTGGCTTGAAATTAGCCAATGAGTACGACTACAAAGTACTACTGTATTTGAAAAGAATACACGGATTTGGCATTCAAAATAATTATACCATGCAACTAACGATAAATAATGATACCTCAAATGAAATCTACTTGAAGGAAACGGACATACAAAAAACTACACTGATATTGAAATGATCGAATGTACTGCAGAAGCTTGGACTCACTAGGGAAAATCCTTTTGTTTTTATTCGTCACTGTATTTGTCATTCTCCTCAGAGACTTTAATGTACGTAATAGTATGAAATAAAAAAAGTAAATGATTTTTATGCGTTTCCTTCAATTCTCATTTATTCATTGTATTGAAATATGTTAGTTTCTGAAATTTTCTAAAATGTACAATGTTAAGAAAGAAGGAAGAAACCGTGTAGCATGTTATAATTAGAGCTAGAAATATATCCTACTCCAAAACAAAACATACGATTTATTGGACCACATTTATCCACTAATCGAGGATCCGATTGTGTTTCATTTAAAAGAGTTAGAGAACACCCGTTGGTTTTGATAATGAGCTTCCCAATAAATCTCAGATTTGACTTCGTATCTTTCAGGGTTGTTGGGACTGTTCATAAACTATTCAATATTACAAACATATTTATTTTATTTAATTTAATTTTGATATAAAATTAGGACCTCTACACCGTTTAGAAAATTTCTTGACTTTCTATCCGTTGTGAGTTGTTGATGTTGTCTATCGCTAGTAATCAAGCTGAGAATTAATGAAAATATAGTTGATATCGTGTTGATATTTTTCTGTTTTCGTTTAATCTGGAATCTTCTTCATGAGCTAGTGATTCCGATATTTAAAGCTGATTTTTAGAATGCTCTCTTTATTGTTAGACCTGGAAAATATAGTTTCATTAGAGCGATGAATATTGAGATCTAGCAGTTTTATTCGTGTTCCAATCATCGTATCTACATTTCATTTCCTTAAGTCCGGTCAAGAAAATAACTTGTTGAATAAATATACTACAGTTTGCTGAAGCTTTCTGTATCTTTCTGTCGTCGATTACATCCTTGCTTGAAAATCGTACGAGTAAGTAAGCAACCAAGATATGTTATTGTATTACGTGTTTAGGAGAGTTTTTAAGTAATTAAAAGAAAAAATACAAAAAAAACAATTTTGTTCTTCCTTAAGCCACTAGAACATAAAGACATAAGACAGTAAGTGCAGAATATTAGAAACTAACACAGTTCGATGAATATCTGCTTTAAAGTAATAATCTGATAGATTTCATTTTTCTCATTATACTATTCGATCATTGGCTAACTATTCCTTTTCGCTAGCTTAAAAATTTATGAAAAGTACCGACGACACCAAAACATCCGAGATGCCCGTAGAGTAACAACTTATTTCTTCTATGAACTTGTACCAAGACATTCAATTCAAAATTCACTTTGTTTTGTGTTTTCAATCAGAACACTTACTCAAATCCAATTTTATTCTCACTTCTGTTGGAGCATTTAGTTAGCAAGTCGTTTCGACTTTTTCGTACAAGCAGTCGTATAAAAAACCGTTCGTTTTAAGTTTCATAATGCGGCCTTTGCTTTTCACCAATTAATCTCAATCAATGAACTAATTAAAATGAACATCGAAACGATGCGCAAGCAACTTCACCACTAAAGGTTTCTGCTCTGCATTGTTTGGACTTTAATCAGAAATGTTTTGCGATTTTTCAACTAATTCAACTAAACACTTAAACTATTTTAATATGCCGTTTTCAATGTGCTGCCATTGAACTGTGATGGTGACAGTTAGGCTGCGTTAAATTTGCAAATATGGCACATAGTTAGATGTAAACGAAAAAGTCTTCCTGAATTGAATTCTTGTTAGCTTTTTCTTCCAGATTTTCTACCTACTAAAAATATTACCTTGAAGTAAGAAAAACTTTTAGCAAGATAATTGATAAACAACAGTTAAATTATTGGCTGTTTTTGAAATTTTACTTGTTTTCAACTACTCGAAAAACAAAAATACGAATTAAACACAGAGCTGATTTGCTTCTTTTCGTTTGAGAAAAGTTTTCTATTATCAACATTTTGTTTATTTTTTACTCATACTGCAGCAGAACAGAAAATCTAGCGATCAGCTGTCCAAATGCTAATTAGATGGAACATTTGCTCATACTGCACCCAAATGCAAGATAAACATAGCATGTTGTTAAAGGATAACCGCCCGTATATTCATCTCAATGCACGAAACTCTATACTTCGTCGTGAAATACTCGCCCTACAATTGATCGACCGAAAACGTATTTGCAATTTTGGTTCAATCCTTCCAGTGCAAGAAAGCAACATTATCAACATCGAAAGATTTTGGATTAGTTTGGACTTTCAACGTCAATGTAGAAACATTCACCTTACCATTTCAGAATGCATAACTAAGTTGATGCATCTTGCATAGTCGGTATCTTTTCCACCAAAGAACTTCGCCGAACGCCTAACCGCAGCATGTACGGTTTGCCAAAAGTAAAAATATCCGCAGGGTTACCAGTGCGTTAGAGAACAAAATTGGCAACGAGTGACGGTTTTGGATCCATTCAGCACTAGACTCGTCTCGAGTAACCAAAAAAGGTGTCACATGGAATATGAGACAAAACTTGACTCTTTTTAATGCTATTCAAGATTTTATTTACTAATTTTCCGTTTAATGTGAATTTATGAAATTATCTAACTTTACAACGGTAACGGCAACTCTGGTGGTACATTTCAATTCATAGTTCAAGACAGTTCGTGCTGTGGAACATGAGATTTTTCAAAGATGACAAATAATCTTGTAGTTTTGTTCGGTTTCAATTATAGACAATCCAACATAGTGCCAGCGATCACTCGGGTCAGATAAATTCTGATTTTCAAAAACGGAAATTTTTTAATAATCAATAATGCTATAAAATTATCGTCTATGAATGAAATTAAAATACACTGTGTATAAGATCCTATCAGTTCTGGAAATATTTTAGTCAAGACTGATGTAAAATGCAAACATTCTAGGTATTATAAAAGCTATACTTTGTAGAATTATGCACTACGTTTGAGCATATTTGAGTTTGATACACTATTACTACAGAAAAATAATTAATTTGGTTAATGCACGGAGAACCCTTCGATCATAAACTTCGATATCGCAGTTTTTGATTTTTGCGATAGTTGATTTTACTAATTTCTTTTTGATTCAACCAATATAGTTTTTGATTTGCATATATTCAAGTAGTTGAAAAATATGTTGTTTTGAATGCTGTCAAATGCCGAAGACAGTTGAAAGCAAAACAATAATCGCAATGCAAAATTAACAACTTCTTTAGTTGAAATCTGTTCGTGTCGCTTCAAAATGTCAATGAAAACAACATCGATGGTTAAAGCGTTTGGTGAAATTGTGTTCAATCGATTTGAGAAATTTATGATAACAAGTGTTTATCTAACAGCGATATTGTGATAAAGTTAACCTTGCTTAAGATGAAAAAGATTTGGTGACAAGTTAGAAAATGTTAATGAATGATCATCTCGTAATCTTTCAGGTATGCGCAAAAATTTTATGCTTCAAATTCGATCATTGATTTACTTCCAGCAGACTGTTTTACTTCCAGCTGTTTGATACCGATGATGATGTTCATGCATTACCAATGAAACGCTTTTTGACATGAATTTAATTTATGAAAGTAACAGGAGCGAAGGGTTTCAAACACACAGAACGCGCTGCGATTGAATGGAGCGTTTGAATTGCCGTCGCAAAATTCCCATTCCCAGCGGTTGATGCAGCCAAGCTCATATAAATTGACTAAAATTATCAGTGCTTAACTTTAGTTCAACCGTTTGAAGGCATCATCTTTCAATACTCATTTTAGGTAAATTTAATAATTTCGCTAATTTACTCGCCCCTCCGGGCACTTTTGCTGATTAAAAACGATTTTCTACATCAATCATTTCTGATCGAATCAGAAGTATTTTTTTAGAATTTAGATCTTTGTTGATCTCGACTTGACATGATCATGATTATACAAAAATCAAAATCACTCAGAGATCAGATCAGTTCTGATTTCGTAATGATAATTTATTCCTCGGTTAAGATCACTTGAAATCAGCAGTGATCGGTGGTTTTCCAAGCCCTAATGATATTACATGTCAATATAAAATATTGTTTATATTTTAACAACGATATTTATTTCATTATTCTCAACATACCGAACTTATTTCAAATAGATCATGACGTGTATCAGTAAGTATATTTTGATTATTTTCGCAAGTCAATAACATTGTTCGAGTTGATTCAACTATTTGCAATGTCTAAAACAAATAAAATCGATTAATTTTTCAACTAACAGAATTTTGTTTCAATAACTCAACTAAAATATTTGTTGAAATTGAAAGGTATGTGTCCTCACTAATTGACAGAATTTTTTTCCAAACAGTTAAATTAGTTGTTTCAACCATCGTTCTGCTAATCGAAAAACAAAAATGAAAGTTCAGTTAAAACAACAATCGATTAGTTGTACCAAATTTTAACCAATCGAATTCAGAAAATCAACTAATATTCTGGTTGAAATGGGATCGCGGGTGGTTCCGTGTGCATTCTTCGATCTCATTTTCGAATGTATTGAATCTAATACCATTTTCTCGAAATCCACTGAGTGCTATTGTATGTATATAAATTACCATCAAATTACACAGACTCCAGTCGCTTTTTGGGTTCACAGACTTCTAAGCTGATTAAAAGTAAATTGGTACGCTCTTCGTGCGCCGTTAGCACATCGTAAAAAAATAAATCATTGATTTTACAGCATAAACAATTGATTCACAATTAGATATATAGGTTACAATACATTTTATTGTATCTTGACAAGATTTCCAACCATTCAATATATTGTTTCTACGATTCACAATAGAATTTATTGTACACGTGGTGTTTCAAACAATATGCAAACTGTACATTGGATTGTTTTCCAACAAAACATGTATGAGAAATTTTTATGATTTGAATTGTTACGATACTTAGCAACCTATACATTCTATTGTAAAAAGCATGTTCACAATTAATTGAATAGTGTATAACAATATATTAAAATATTTTTCAATGGTCAAAGCAAAATTTGATTTCGCAGTTCGGCAATTTCTTTAGGTGAACTTTCGGTAAATATCGCTCAATAAACCGTGTGATTAGGCAAAAAAAAACACTTTTTCGATGAAAAAATCGATTTTATGCATCATTGTAATCTTCCTCAAGTTCAATACAATCATTACAACGCTTCTCTAACTTCTTGATTCCGTGCTTATAGGAGGATTTGCGTTTTTACCTTTTTTATATATATAAAAAATAGGCATAAAATTCGCTCAAATTTTCGAGAAAATTTCCGAGGCCCGGAGGGCCGAATGTCATATACCAATCGATTCAGCTCGACGAACTGAGCAAATGTCTGTGTGTGTGTATGTGTGTGTCTGTATGTGTGTTGTCAACAAAGAGGTCGAGATCTCAGAGATGGCTGGACCGATTTTGATCAAATTAGTCGCAAATGAAAGGTCCCCACGTCACCCAGAACGCTATTGAATGATTTTGAGATCGGATGTTTGCCTTTTGAGTTATACGAAGTTACATGTCAAAATTTTCAGTTTTTTGACAGTCACAATTGACCTTGAAAACAGAATATGTTTTCAGACTTTTATTCCGCACGGTAATAGCTATCCAACAAGCCATAGATTGTTCAAATCCGTCCATTTTTAACGGAGATATCGAAATTTTTGTGTAAGCGACTTTTCTCCCATATTCCAGCTGTAGAAGTTCTGAGCGCTGTCTGGCAAAGAAAGGCTTGGGAGCAACGTAAAACACGATTTTTATACTGTTACATACAATTGTTTCTAAGTACCAAAAATACTGTCTACAGCATCCTTTTTCATGACATTTTGCCTCGGACCGATTTTAGCACTATTCGTTTTTGGCAACATAATCGTTCGAATATGACATATTGGAAAGATGGCAGTACTTCCGAATTCAGAACATTTTCATAATTATATTGATTTAAACTGCTTACAGCTGAATGCTGCAAGAACATAACACCCATATGCCATTCGAATCAGTTCGTCGAGATCAGCAAATCCGTATGTGACAAATGATTTCACCTTTTTTGGAAGATGACTCAACCGTTTTCTACAAACTCAGATTCATATGAAAATTCGTATGCTCCTAAACAAGGTTCCTGAATTATGTTTGGATCCGACTTCTGGTTCCGGAACTACAGGATGATTTCTCAAAGATGTCTACACTGATTTTTAAACATTTTGAAACAAATGTAAACTATTCAGGTGAATTTGTCTGATTTCGGCTACACCGATTTTCGAATTCCGGCTCCAGTATCGAATCGTTTCTCAAAGCTCAATCGTTTTCTCAAATAAAACCAAATCGAATTTCAGAAACAAAAATTCAAATGGACTCAAAACTATTGCAATTTATTCGTCATATGGCCATACGAATCGGTTTGGGTTATGCTGGTTCCTGAATACCGGCTCTGGAAGCACCTTAAATTACCGTAAACTCTAAAGTGGAATTTACTTCGACATATCATGGAATGTTTAATCGATTGTCCCACTTTTAGATAGAGTAATGAGTGATTAAAATGTCAAATTGCAGCTAAAAACGACGGTCATTAAAATAATGTCATGAAAACTGAAACACCGAAGAATATTCATGCAAAAAACACATGCGGATTGATAAAAAGAGATATCATCTCACTGCTGGGTGGATTAAGCACGTTTTTTTTTTCAAAATAGGCTTTTCATTCAGCAATCGCATCTTCATTTGAAATTCACTTACCGCCGAGCATTTTTTTTGCATTAAAAGTACTTACTCTTCGATATACGGGGCCGGGTGTCAATTAAAAGTTTCACAAGTAGCCGCGTAACCTTTTTCTGTCATAGTTTTGAACGCTTATACATTTGTCATTTGTTGATGAGTTTATATAATTAACCAACCAATCGATTCGGCAACATTTAACTTAACTTATGAGGTAACGTCACTTAAGTATACCATTGAAAATGTGGTTTGAGTGGACCTATGTTTTCACGATCCAATCACAGTAGTAGCGCGTGAATGAAGTCATCCTCTCGTCCAATTTGCGAAATATGAACTATCGCACAAAAGCGATTCTATAAATATAACAGATCGGCTGAAAAGTTCGTATCGTTTCTATGAGAGGGCGCCACTAGAATTAAATCCATACCATTTTCAGTTAGTACTAACCTTCAAAAGATACGTGTATAAATTTGACAGCTGTCTGATTATTAGTTTGTGAGATATTGCATTTTGAGTGAAGCTACTTTTGTTATTGTGAAAAAAATGGAAAAAAAGGAATTTCGTGTGTTGATGAAACACTACTTTTTGATGAAAAAAAGTGCCGCCGATACCAAAAAATGGCTTGATGAGTGTTATCCAGACTCTGCACCGGGCGAAGCAACAATTCGTAAGTGGTTTGCAAAATTTCGTACTGGTCATATGAGCACCGAAGACGATGAATGCAGTGGACGTCCAAAAGAGGCTGTTACCGATGAAAACGTGAGAAAAATCCACAAAATGATTTTCAATGACCGTAAAGTGAAGCTGATCGAGATAGCTGACACCCTAAAGATATCAAAGGAACGTGTTGGACATATTATTCACGAATATTTGGATATGAGAAAGCTTTGTGCAAAATGGGTGCCGCGTGAGCTCATAACTAATATTCTGGTTGAAATGGGATCGCGGGTGGTTCCGTGTGCATTCTTCGATCTCATTTTCGAATGTATTGAATCTAATACCATTTTCTCTAAATCCACTGAGTGCTATTGTATGTATATAAATTACCATCAAATTACACAGACTCCAGTCGCTTTTTGGGTTCACAGACTTCTAAGCTGATTAAAAGTAAATTGGTACGCTCTTCGTGCGCCGTTAGCACATCGTAAAAAAATAAATCATTGATTTTACAGCATAAACAATTGATTCACAATTAGATATATAGGTTACAATACATTTTATTGTATCTTGACAAGATTTCCAACCATTCAATATATTGTTTCTACGATTCACAATAGAATTTATTGTACACGTGGTGTTTCAAACAATATGCAAACTGTACATTGGATTGTTTTCCAACAAAACATGTATGAGAAATTTTTATGATTTGAATTGTTACGATACTTAGCAACCTATACATTCTATTGTAAAAAGCATGTTCACAATTAATTGAATAGTGTATAACAATATATTAAAATATTTTTCAATGGTCAAAGCAAAATTTGATTTCGCAGTTCGGCAATTTCTTTAGGTGAACTTTCGGTAAATATCGCTCAATAAACCGTGTGATTAGGCAAAAAAAAAACACTTTTTCGATGAAAAAATCGATTTTATGCATCATTGTAATCTTCCTCAAGTTCAATACAATCATTACAACGCTTCTCTAACTTCTTGATTCCGTGCTTATAGGAGGATTTGCGTTTTTACCTTTTTTATATATATAAAAAATAGGCATAAAATTCGCTCAAATTTTCGAGAAAATTTCCGAGGCCCGGAGGGCCGAATGTCATATACCAATCGATTCAGCTCGACGAACTGAGCAAATGTCTGTGTGTGTGTATGTGTGTGTCTGTATGTGTGTTGTCAACAAAGAGGTCGAGATCTCAGAGATGGCTGGACCGATTTTGATCAAATTAGTCGCAAATGAAAGGTCCCCACGTCACCCAGAACGCTATTGAATGATTTTGAGATCGGATGTTTGCCTTTTGAGTTATACGAAGTTACATGTCAAAATTTTCAGTTTTTTGACAGTCACAATTGACCTTGAAAACAGAATATGTTTTCAGACTTTTATTCCGCACGGTAATAGCTATCCAACAAGCCATAGATTGTTCAAATCCGTCCATTTTTAACGGAGATATCGAAATTTTTGTGTAAGCGACTTTTCTCCCATATTCCAGCTGTAGAAGTTCTGAGCGCTGTCTGGCAAAGAAAGGCTTGGGAGCAACGTAAAACACGATTTTTATACTGTTACATACAATTGTTTCTAAGTACCAAAAATACTGTCTACAGCATCCTTTTTCATGACATTTTGCCTCGGACCGATTTTAGCACTATTCGTTTTTGGCAACATAATCGTTCGAATATGACATATTGGAAAGATGGCAGTACTTCCGAATTCAGAACATTTTCATAATTATATTGATTTAAACTGCGTACAGCTGAATGCTGCAAGAACATAACACCCATATGCCATTCGAATCAGTCCGTCGAGATCAGCAAATCCGTATGTGACAAATGATTTCACCTTTTTTGGAAGATGACTCAACCGTTTTCTACAAACTCAGATTCATATGAAAATTCGTATGCTCCTAAACAAGGTTCCTGAATTATGTTTGGATCCGACTTCTGGTTCCGGAACTACAGGATGATTTCTCAAAGATGTCTACACTGATTTTTAAACATTTTGAAACAAATGTAAACTACTCAGGTGAATTTGTCTGATTTCGGCTACACCGATTTTCGAATTCCGGCTCCAGTATCGAATCGTTTCTCAAAGCTCAATCGTTTTCTCAAATAAAACCAAATCGAATTTCAGAAACAAAAATTCAAATGGACTCAAAACTATTGCAATTTATTCGTCATATGGCCATACGAATCGGTTTGGGTTATGCTGGTTCCTGAATACCGGCTCTGGAAGCACCTTAAATTACCGTAAACTCTAAAGTGGAATTTACTTCGACATATCATGGAATGTTTAATCGATTGTCCCACTTTTAGATAGAGTAATGAGTGATTAAAATGTCAAATTGCAGCTAAAAACGACGGTCATTAAAATAATGTCATGAAAACTGAAACACCGAAGAATATTCATGCAAAAAACACATGCGGATTGATAAAAAGAGATATCATCTCACTGCTGGGTGGATTAAGCACGTTTTTTTTTTTCAAAATAGGCTTTTCATTCAGCAATCGCATCTTCATTTGAAATTCACTTACCGCCGAGCATTTTTTTTGCATTAAAAGTACTTACTCTTCGATATACGGGGCCGGGTGTCAATTAAAAGTTTCACAAGTAGCCGCGTAACCTTTTTCTGTCATAGTTTTGAACGCTTATACATTTGTCATTTGTTGATGAGTTTATATAATTAACCAACCAATCGATTCGGCAACATTTAACTTAACTTATGAGGTAACGTCACTTAAGTATACCATTGAAAATGTGGTTTGAGTGGACCTATGTTTTCACGAGCCACTCACAGTAGTAGCGCGTGAATGAAGTCATCCTCTCGTCCAATTTGCGAAATATGAACTATCGCACAAAAGCGATTCTATAAATATAACAGATCGGCTGAAAAGTTCGTATCGTTTCTATGAGAGGGCGCCACTAGAATTAAATCCATACCATTTTCAGTTAGTACTAACCTTCAAAAGATACGTGTATAAATTTGACAGCTGTCTGATTATTAGTTTGTGAGATATTGCATTTTGAGTGAAGCTACTTTTGTTATTGTGAAAAAAATGGAAAAAAAGGAATTTCGTGTGTTGATGAAACACTACTTTTTGATGAAAAAAAGTGCCGCCGATACCAAAAAATGGCTTGATGAGTGTTATCCAGACTCTGCACCGGGCGAAGCAACAATTCGTAAGTGGTTTGCAAAATTTCGTACTGGTCATATGAGCACCGAAGACGATGAATGCAGTGGACGTCCAAAAGAGGCTGTTACCGATGAAAACGTGAGAAAAATCCACAAAATGATTTTCAATGACCGTAAAGTGAAGCTGATCGAGATAGCTGACACCCTAAAGATATCAAAGGAACGTGTTGGACATATTATTCACGAATATTTGGATATGAGAAAGCTTTGTGCAAAATGGGTGCCGCGTGAGCTCACAATCGATCAAAAACAACAACGAAAAACCATGCTGAAATTGAACGAATTGGGCTTCGAATTGCTCCCTCATCCACCGTATTCTCCAGATTTGGCCTCCAGTGACTTTTTCCTGTTCTCAGACCTCAAGATAATGCTCGCTGGTAAAAAATTTAGAAGCAATGAAGAGGTAATCGCTGAAACTGAGGCCTATTTTGAGGCAAAGGACAAATCGTACTACAAAAATGGAATCGAAAAGTTGGAAAATCGCTCTAATCGCTGTATCGCCTCTGATGGCAATTATGTTGAATAATATAAACGAATTTTGGAAAAAATGTGTGTTTCTATTAAACGATATGAACTTTTCAGCCGAACGGTTATGTTCGAATACATTTCTGCTTTAGTTAACCACTGGCTGGCTTTGAGCGAGCATGCATCGTAAGCCGGTGAAGGTGTTTGAATAATGAGTGGTTGAAATATACTTTACATACAAGCATTAACTACATTACACTTAAGCAAAATTAAATTACTTACGAAAGTTCTAAAATACATTCAATAACAGGTCAAGTTTAAAAAAAACAATAAATAAACGTTTAAACGTGACACGAGATAGATTAAAATCGAATATTGTACAACATCGATTAAATATGCGAGCCATACTATTCAGGGGTTCGTTCTTCGCGTAATTTGTTCTAGCGAACTGGATGACGAGGAAAGAGTTGCTCCGGAGAGTTCTGCGTCGGATGTTTATACCCATTTGTCCGAGAAGATCACGACAGCCTATATGACCAAGTATAAAATCGCATTAGAGACGTTCCGTCGATCACT
Source organism: Malaya genurostris (assembly GCF_030247185.1). Taxonomy (NCBI): domain Eukaryota; kingdom Metazoa; phylum Arthropoda; class Insecta; order Diptera; family Culicidae; genus Malaya; species Malaya genurostris. The sequence continues at coordinate 77,139,410 of NC_080572.1, forward strand.
GAGTAGTTCAAGTCCAATTAGGTTACATCTGTGTTCATATCTAGGGTCTCTCCAAGGCAGCTGACGTAGAGCAAATCGGACAAATTTATGCTGCATAGCTTCGATGCGTTGTACTCCATTGCGGTAATAAGGTGACCAGACTACTACCGAGAACTCGAGTACAGAGCGAACAAGGGCAATATATAATGCTTTTAAACAGTGGATGTTTTTGAACGACTTCGTCATTTGGAAGATAAAACCGAGTTGCTTGGATGCCTTTGAGACGATGTACGATATGTGCTCACAAAAAGTTAATTTGCTATCAAGTATGACACCAAGATCTTTGATGCAGAAGCGAATAGTTGACCTTATTGGATTTCGTTTATGATTAAAGCTTATTATGGAACACGTTGATGCGTTCAGTACCATTCTGTTGACCTGACACCAGTTTCCGAAAATATCAAGTTGTTCCTGAAGGAACTTAGCATCGTTTTGGCAGAACACGTTGAAGAATAATTTGAACTCGTCTGCGTATGAGAGCTTAGAGCACTTCAACGAGAGAATGACGTCATTAATGTAAGTTAGAAACAGAAGAAGTCCTAGGTTCCTTGTGGTACGGCAGATGTAATAGCAAAGGATTGAGAAGTGATGTATCCGATTTTTACCCACATTTCGTGGCCAGTAAGGTACGACTTTATCCAGTCAAGGAACCTTCTCTGGAAACCGATACGCTCCAGTTTTGCTAGTGCAATGCCATGATTAATCTTGTCAAATGCAGCTGACAAATCAGTATAAATAGCATCTATTTGATGACCTTTTTACAACATTTCACGGATGATAAATGATGTATAACGTACTAAATTTGTATTCGGAACAAATCCATGTTGATCGGCAAAGATGTAATGTGAACTGCAGCGAAACATGAAGTTCATGACGATCAACTCAAACAACTTGGAAGCTGCACTCAATGACGCAATACCACGATAGTTCGATATGATATGCTTGTCGCCTTTCTTGTGCACAGGGAATAATATTGACTTTTTTCCAAATGTTAGGGAATTTGCCAGAAGACAGTGAACAATTAAACACATATGCTAGTGGAGCTGCAATGCTATAAGCACATGTTTTTAGCCCTATTGTTGGAATACCGTCAGGGCCTGGATTCGAAGTGTATTTGAGATTCTCACACACTTCAATAACATCGTCAAATGAAACACTGGCTGGAAAACCCACCGATGGATGGTAAGGTACGTTATTAACAGCGTTTTCGATTGCTTCGTAGTCAAGGTTAGAAGAACTCGTGTCTCTCAATGCATGAGCCGTGAGAGAATTTTTCTACATTTCTACAAACAAAACTACATTTCTTCGCTCCACTTCGTACTCTGAGTATTCCACGGCCCTTAAAAAAATACAGTCTGATAATGATTGGTGCAGTGTCGAATTTACCAAGAGAGAATCGCAAGTTGACATTTGTATTTGGTACAATGTCAGCTCGTCAGTATCCACATTAGAGTGTGAGTCTGGAACGAAAGGGGGGCAGTGTAGTTTTCTGACCTAACTACGACTGAACATATACGTGTAGCAAATTTACCTGAGAAACTTTGCTCAGTAGCAATATCTTGAATTTGACTGATGAACGAATCAGGAGATTAAAGAGCGAGGTTTACATCCCTATTATTGATTCCGTGAGTGGCTGGCTGGTTAAACTCATGGAGTTCACGATCATTGGTCGAATCGGCAACAACCGTCAGAGAGCTGGAAGTGTAGTCCACTTTGAGCGTGCGTAGTATCTATCGAAGCCTCGGAAGGACGTATACTTATGTGTTTACCTGACAGAGCAGGAGAATCAACTGACTCATTCGATCTCATTTGCTATGTAGTGTAATCAATTCTCAGTTTGGCTTTTTCTAATCGCTTTTTGTAAAGGGGACACTGTGAACTCTAAGAGTGATGACTGATATCAAGTATCTCGGCGTTTGAAGGATTCAAATGCTCATTCTGATTGTGAAAATTAATGGATTTAGCAATATCAGGATTTTGAAGAACGATTAATAAAATTACACTATTACTGAATTTACTGGTTCAAGCACTGGTAGCTGGATATCTTGTTAATATGATGTATTTGATAGAATCAATTATCATAAATTGAAGTCAATCGAAGTAGAAACTTGGACCTTGCTCTTGCTTCTTCGTAGAATGAGATAGCCATAGATAAAGGTCCATAACTTCCAGAGTTTCGTTCCAATAGTCTTGAAAATTTCACATAAAATTCTTCAAATGTTTTACTATAAGAAAATATAAAGAAAATAATAAATGATTTTTCAAAAGTGTTAGACCCTACCCACCCCTTAATTCATTCTTTCGAAAGGGACAAAAGTTGCTTCACCCCTTAATTCATTCTTTCGAAAGGGACAAAAGTTGCTTCAATTAAATGACTGTCACTTTTTTAATAATCGTAATGAATCGGAGCGCCTGTGTGTCTGTCACACGACTTGTGGAGTGATGTGTTCAATCTGGATAATCAGTTCTTCATATAATCGGCGATATAGTCAGCAATTTAAGGTAAAATTTTCAGTAGTATGAGATAAAGTCATAGATGACAACTCTCGGTTTGTGAATATTCCTTCAAATCGCCTTATAATTTATATTTTCGAGATAGGTTTGACAAGTAGGTTATTTAAATTAATGTCATATTAATTTCTAACTTAAATTTGGAAATCCTAGATGACTAAAACCGTTTTTTGATGGGTTTTTAAATTTTTCAAGGAATTAGAACTTTTCGTGTGTTTTGCCTTATAATTGTATCGTTACAATTATGCAAGTTATTTGAAATTGAAAAGTGGCAAAATTAACACAATCAATAAACTAGTACGTGCTAATATCGATATTGAGATATGTGGAAAAAGCAAGTCAGTTTTATTCGTGTTCAACGAATCCAGTTATCTCTGACATTACCCACCCACTTTTTTTTATTGATAAATGCATTTATTTTATTCAAGCATAAAGCTAAACGTTTCAACATCATTCTTTAGGAAAACCATTACATTTTATAGTAAATAAGGAGTTCGGAATATTGAGACTTCATCTCTTTTAAGAATTCTACAAAGTGGTGCGATATAATTAGTCTGAAATTCTCGTTACTGGATTTAGATCGAATTTTAAGTACTTTTTAGATAATAAACAATGTTTGCGTATAGAATTAAAGAGTCGAAGCTGCCCATCGAAAGAGCCGATGTGGCTCGCAAACTGCAGCTTATCGACCCCTGCACTAGACTAATCTAATAGTCATTGAGCCCTTCTGAAAAGCAACTACAAATAGAAAAGGATTTTCATTGCTTGAATCTCTAGCATCTATATGCACTGATCGTAACACAAACACACGGCCAGTGTTTTCAAAACTGTAATATGAATTTTAAAACAACAATTTTTGAACTGTTGTTATTGTTATATTTATAAACATAAAATCTATCAACGAAAAGCATGTCGGCAGACGGTAGGAAAAGTTGGAATGCAAGAACCGGATTAAATCATTTGATTCGGAAGAACCGGTTAATTTTTGTCCGATTTTGACATTCAAAGTTTTTCTTGTCCGGTACTTGCAGAAAATTTTTTTTTAACGTTTTTTTTGTAAGGGGCTGTCCATAAAAGACGTCACGCCGCCAGGGGGAGGGGGGTGTTTCATAAAACGTGACCTTTTGTGACAGGGGGAAGGGGGGGAGGTTTTTGGAATGTGACGTCCACTATTTTCAATGAGCGCATTTTTAAATACCTAATTATAATACTGCTTTCCCCTATTTCCTGAAAAAATCTCCACAATAAACGTTTACATTCTATAGGAAAACGTGTATTTGTTGATGTAAAAGCTTCTTCTTGTAAATTCAGAAATGAGTGATGCAGGAAATCATTTCTGTTGTGATCAGCAAAAGTGCACGGAGGAGCGAGTAAATTAGCGAAATTAATAAATTTTGCCTAATATGAGTAAAAAAGAAAAATATGTTTAACCTAAGTTATGCACTGACATATTTTTCAGTAATTTCTAGCATTGATAATACTATATTATAAAAATTTCTCTTATCTGATTCTGATCCAGTTTATTCAATTGTACTCCATTTGAAAAAGGGCGGGAGATCAACGATTTCAGGTGTAGATCATGTCATGTCTTATCTTGATCATATGCGATTTTCCTCCACTAACATCAAAGCTTATCGAATCATCCAATGATTGAACTTACATAAATCAACTGATCTTGAAAAGATTCTTCGGCAGCGATCTCGTTTTTATGAGGTTTTGATCTTTATTTTCTCAGCCCTGTATGCTACACTAAGGAAATATTATTCCTTAGCTTAAGAAATTATATATCTATGTACCCCATAGAAGGATTGAAACAGATGATTTAAATGTTTCATCAATTCCAATCAAATACTTTTGTTAAATTATATAATTAACATTAATAAAATAATTCCGATGATTTTGAAGTTTTAGGGATATTTTTTAATCTAATGAGAGCATGTAATAAATCGATTTTTCCCTCATATTTGTATGGTTTGTCATACATATTGAGAATGTATTGAGATGAATTTTATTTATTTTGAATTTGTGACATGTGACATAGGGGGGGTGGGGGGTCTTTGCATCTGTGACAATTTGTGACAAAGGGGGGATGGGGAGTCAAAAATCGTCAAAAAAAGTGTGACGTCTTTTATGGACAGCCCCTAATCCAAACTCGAGCATACCCCATTTTTCTATTCATTCAATGTTCTCGGACTGATATTTTCTCTTCCGGGAATGTCACCGAGGAGATGAAAGCGTCCCGTTGTCAGTTATGTTACTGGAACCGGAGGTGTTCCCCATTAGCCTTCCGAATTCGATTAGTGATTCGAGAATAGCTTTGAAACGTGCGTTTGCAATTTCGTAATAAGCAATTTCTGAAATAGGTAGCATATACGCAAACCACGGTCTGACGAAGTACGGGAATGGCGAAGTACGGGCGGATGTATTTTTGCATGCATTTTCTTCAAAACGTTGTAATTCGATTGTTGTTGATTGCACAAAAATAATATCAAAAAAGAGGAGCGAATATACTCATTGAAACGGATGAAAGAATATTGACGTCAGTGCACGGAATTATGAAAAGGTTTGAGTTAACTTTGTAACGAGCGACCTTGAATTGTAATGATTAATTAGTAAATTTTTCCACACTTTCTCATTCCAATATAGATTTGCTGAGAATGCCAAAGAAACTCTTGATGGTTAACATCAGAAAAATGTAAAGAGTTGAATTCTATCACCTACACTAGGCAATCCAAGAGAAAGGTCACCCAAATAACTAAATGAACACACTCATGATTTTCCTAGAAATTTTATTATTGAAAACGTGGTAAACGTAAAAGTAGATGTAGATATTACAAGGCAGTGCTAATTGCAGGTCTTTCAAAGAGAATTGTCATAACACCAAACTTGTAAATCACGGAGATGTTTGTTGCTAACAAAAGCAGGTGTTACTTATAAATGATGTTCCTTTATTGGAATTATTGCGGGCGTACCTGAACTTCCTCAACTAGATACATGAACTGAGAAAGCAACCGATTGTCTTAGGCTGTGCATTGGCGGTATTTGCATTTGAATAACATGCAATTTGACTGTAGCTGTTGAATCAAAGATTTGTTGGTCGTTCGTCTTCGTCACATCCGGCGGCAGTTTTTCTAATGCTATCGAGCGGCTCAGTGGCACTTAGAAGCACTTGCGGTGGACGATTCCTGGGCCACCTTCATCGTACTCCTGTTTCGAAATCCACATGGTCTGGAAGGTGGACAGCGAAGCCAGAATGGAACCTCCGATCCAGACGGAGTATTTACGTTCCGGTGGTGCAATGATCTTGATTTTGATGGTAGACGGAGCCAGGGCGGTGATTTCCTTCTGCATACGATCAGCAATACCTGTAGCAATTGCAGAACGATGTGAAGAACTTATCAAACGAGAAAGAGCAATCCTAATTACCTGGATACATTGTGGTTCCACCGGATAAGACACTGTTGGCATACAGATCCTTACGGATGTCAACATCGCAGCGCATTATAGAACTGTATACAGTTTCGTGAACACCGGTAGCTTCCATGCCGAGGAAGGACGGTTGGAAAAGTGCTTCTGGTGCACGGAAACGCTCGTTTCCGATGGTGATGACTTGACCATCAGGAAGTTCGTAGGACTTTTCTGAGGATGAGGTAGCAGCAGCGGCTTGCATTTCCTGCTCAAAGTCCAGAGCCACGTAACACAGCTTTTCCTTGATATCTCTGACAATTTCACGTTCAGCGGTGGTGGTGAAAGAGTAACCGCGTTCAGTCAGGATCTTCATTAAGTAATCAGTGAGATCACGTCCGGCCAAATCCATGCGAAGAATGGCATGTGGCAAGGCATATCCTTCATAAATTGGGACCGTGTGTGAAACACCATCTCCTGAATCCAGCACTACACCAGTGGTACGACCGGAGGCATACAGGGACAGCACAGCCTGGATGGCGACATACACGGCCGGTGAGGCAAACGTCTCAAACATGATCTGAGTCATTTTCTCACGGTTGGACTTTGGATTGAGCGGAGCCTCTGTCAGTAGAACCGGATGTTCCTCCGGCGCTACTCGCAGCTCGTTGTAGAAGGTGTGATGCCAAACTTTTTCCATGTCGTCCCAGTTCGTGATGATACCGTGCTCTATCGGATACTTCAGAGTGAGAATACCACGCTTGGACTGGGCTTCGTCACCAACGTAGGCATCCTTCTGACCCATACCGACCATCACACCCTGGTGCCGGGGTCGGCCAACGATGGACGGGAAGACGGCACGTGGGGCGTCATCACCGGCGAATCCGGCCTTGCACATTCCGGATCCATTGTCGACCACCAGTGCTCCTGCATCATCATCACACATTTTGGCAGTTCGTTGGCTCTTTTACGAGTTCTGTATGTAGTGGAGAGAAAAGGAACTTTCGTTAGATTTTTAATAGAAGATGCGGTCTGTAACAACGTCATAGAGAACAGTGACAACATGTAGATATACAGACATCATGACAGTAGGACTAATGGAAATTTTCAATAGATTTATCTCTTGCTCTTCTTTTTATTGCTCATTCTTCTTCAGAGCGCGTCAAAGCAATTTTGCGAATATTTGTTGATCTAAAACAACAGAGAAATGTGCCCACCAACACATTAAATTAAAATCTTTGATATGAATATCCGTTTTCGAAAAAAAAAAACAATTCGGAAAAGTGAATTTTTATGCGAAAAATGTGATGGAACTTTTTTATTGTAAAGGGTGGTAATATCAATTTATGATTAAACCGCGTATTTTTGTTAGTTTTTTTTGGACTATAAAATACCTATAAAGTAAAAAATCAATATGGGAATGGCGAAGATAAATCTTCTGATAATTGTGTTATTTTGTTTTTATTATCTTTTTCCGAAAATATTTCATACTGAAATATTTACTGTCTTTTTTTAATGTCAAAGTTTTTTCCCGATTTCTCTGATATCCGAGCGTTAGAGATGGATACGCGAACTGAAACTGAAACAAACGTATCCCAAGTTTATTAACTTTTTTTTGTTTCCACTATAGAGGTTTTAACGATAAGATCATTCACCTCTTCGAAACAGAAAAACTCTCTGACCCTATGTGCGAGGGTTGGGAATCGAACCCAAGTGCCCTGCATGAAAGATATCACGACCCATCACGCTATACCCGTCCCCTGACTAGGGTTATTTATTCGAAAAGTTCTAGTGTCAAATTTCGAAACTGCTATACGCTACCGTTCCATTTTTTTTATTTGAAACAGCAGAAAAACGCCGCGGGGGTTGCCAGTTTTTTATTATTATTTCTGTATTTAAACATTAAAACTCTTATGAATTATGGCATTCAGAGGTAAAACACTCCTGAATATGCTCTTAGCCTCAAATTCCGTGACATTATCTTTCTATTTAATATTTCCCTGTGACATTATCCTCCTATTTAATTATTCATCTGTAACCAGAGGATGCACATAATTATAATTTATTTTTAGTTGAACACTTATGGACTTGAAATATTACGATGGTAACAGCATCTGTTGAAACAACAGAGCATATGGAAGAAGCACGGAGAACCCGCAGATCACAAAATTACAATATTGCAATTGTTGTTTCACGCCCTGGTTGGTTCAACTGAAATGTTGTTGATTTAACTAACATGTCTGTTGATTTTGTCATAACCATTCAGGTAACCGAAATTGTTGTATTCAAATGCTGTCACTTGGCGGAGAACGAAGACAGCAAAACGCAGAACAAAAAACCTCTTCAATGCACCAGAAGCGTTTCATATTGAAAATTTTCAATGGTAAATGAACGTCATTTAAGTTAGTTACGCAGTGGCCGTTTTATGTAAGTGAAAGTATCCAGAAGAATATAACAGTTAATTGTAAAACAAGTTTTCCATGCGGACAGTTTATGTCAATGTTATTAAACCCGCTTAACGCTTAAAAATTTGCTGCTAAAGTGAAGTGGTACTATTTGTATTTTCTTGAAAGTGTATCTGTAGCATTAGGTTTACCAGCGAGCCATTCTGCAAGTGAAGGAAAAAATCCTAATTCCCTGTGACCATTTTTCTGGTGATTTCCCTTTTGAGAATTGTAATCTTCTGGTTCATTTCTATATCCTTTGTGAGTTTAGTGATAAAGATATAAGCAGGTAATTAGGTAAGGTAATAAGGTAAAAAATATTTATTGCAATTGGCGTCTTAAGTTCAAATAACTGAATAATTGGTTGAAACAACTGAGACATTTTTTTGCTTTCATGCATACAAGTAACTTTGCAGGGATTGTGTCTTTGCTCAATTGCAAGAGTGACATCTCATTGAAACGTTCCATTGTTCGCTCAGGGTGTTTGGCATTGCTCAACTGAAACGTTTCATTACTTGTTTGTGGTGCGTGTCTCTGTTGGGTGTCTTTGCTAAGCTGCCAGCACGATAAATAAAAAATGACAGATTAGTTAGAACAACAGTCGATTAGTTGTACCGAATTTTAACCAATCAAAATCAGTAAAACAACTAATATTTTAGTTGTTTTGCGATCGCTGGCTTTTCCGTGAGTAGGGCAAAACATCGACAAACAAAAACCCTGTTTTAATCCAAATAGTGGACCATTGGAAACTTCACTCTGTAATTCCGAAACTGGAAGAAAGATCCGGATAGAATACTATAGCAATCTATGAGACCATAAGAATCGGTTTAGCCCCTTTGATAAAATGCAGAAAATTTCTTTCGACGGGTTGAAATTTCAAATACACTTTACCCTGTAGTTTCGGAATCGGAAGTAAGATCCGGATGAAGCTCAACAGTAGTATATGCAGCCGAAAATTGGAAACTGCATTTGATCATCATTGTAAAAATGAAATGAGCTCTGTTTTAAACTTGTTGCTTACATCCCGGATTGGCGGTTCAATGCATAGGACGCTGGTCTTACAAGCCAGTTGTCGTATGTTCGAGCCCCGACCTGGAAGAATTTTCTTAGTGTCAGTATGATCCGTAGTACTAGCCATGCAATGATTCTGTACGCTATATGAATCTGCTGCGTACTCTGTTGAAACGGAAAGGCCAAATTCCACGAAAGAAATGCCAAGATTTTGCTTTTACGAAACCGGGAACTGATATAACTTTCAAATAGAAACAGCTTTAAGACAAATTTAGAATTTTCTCCTTTTCGCTTCTAGAGCATGACGGAAATTTGGCTACAATTTCCGATACTTCCAGAACATGGAACTTATACCCGATATCTCCGAAATCAATTTTTATGATGAATAACTAACAAGACGTACACAACTCAAGTTTTATATGACTAGTTTAGAGGATTTTTTCGTTTTGATGTAAAGAGAAAAAAAGCTCTTGAAATAATTTTTTTTTCACTCATCGCTATGTAATATCGGAACCGGAAGTAGTATCCAAATAAAATTCAGCATTATTTGTTTGAGTCTAAGTTAGTAGAAATCGGTTCAGCCATCTACAAGAACATTGAGTGCGTATTTTTGTTTATTTTTGCCCACATCACCCTGTAACTCTGGAACCGAAGATCGGATGCGGATAAAATTTAAAAGCAATCTCGGAGAAAATCAAGTGCAAGTCGAGTACCCGTTTGCATTTTTGTGCAGTTCACCCCGTTACTTCGGAACCAGAACTCGGATCTGGATGAAATTTAATAGCAGGCTATGAGACCAAGAGACCGTGCATTTAAATTTAAGTTTGTAACAATCGGTCCAGCCATATTCGAAAAAATCAAGTGCATATTTCTGTTACACACATAGACATATTCTGATTTCGACGAACAGAATCAAGCACACGGTAAAAAATTAATAACATTAGAGCAACTGTAAAAATGAGTAATTTTAACGCTTGAATACGTCAGCAGAGGCAAGTTTACACGATTTTTTCCTGGTGTGTAGTTAATAGATGCTTGTCTATGAAAAGTGATCGATCGCCGATTTATTTGAAATCTAAGCTGCGTAATCGAACGAAAAAAAAAATCAAATACTAATGCGGTCAGTTGTATCTAACAAACATATTATCACATCTGTAAGTAAGCAATTATCAATTTTAATTTGCTAACGTGTTATGTAACGACTTGTAACCTTGTTATTTATTTTAATGGGTAATTCCGCTCTCAAGTTTAGCATTTCGATAAAAGCGATTGAAGCTTCCCGGAATTGTGCTAATGACATGGAATACTCCGATTTGGATAAAACTTTGCACACATCTTCAGTATGACAAACTATTTGTATTTCATGGATGGTGAGACCAATTCGATTGAAGACTTTTTTTTTAAAAACTAGCGGATTTATTTTCTGTTTGCATTTTCTTCAAATCGTTGAAATTCGGAAACGGTAATTTAAAAAAAAAACCGAAAAAGGGTGTATGTTTTCTAGAGGAATAGGAAAATAATGGAGAAAAAATGTTCAAATCTATTGCATCTATAGATCTAGAAGTTGGGAAGCAATGTTTGCTTTTTGGCTAGTGACTTTTGCACAACTGCTTCAAAAATATTGAAATGGCAATTTACAATCTTCGCATTGTTGCGAACTCTGATGCCATTGTTGCAAAACGCAAATGCAGTTTCTTTATCGTCGTTGAGCGGAAATTCATAAAAGGAATATTCTTTCAATTAATTCATTTTTCTACAGTGATGTTCTTTTCAAAGGGTACAGTGTTGTCTTTTTTTCATGAAGAGTATTTTAGCAGTGGTTTCGTGTTTTCTACAATGGCTGTTTTTTCTAAGATTGTAAGTAGATCCCTAAAGTTAGTAAATATGGAATAAATTGTATTCAGACCCCAAATTACCGTCACTGAACTTTTTTCCTGCTTTGGTTATAGAGAGTGTAAAGTTAAGGTCATTCACCGCATGGAGCCTGCAAAACTTTCCGATCAAAAGAGCGTGAAAGGTTTAGACTTACCCATCACTCTATACCCGCCCTTACTGAACTTTCACTGTAATAATGATAAGCAGTTTCTTTATAATTTTATGTTTGGTGCATTAGTTTCTCAAAAAAAAAACATTGTTTTGCGTTAACGGCCAACGTTTCATCTTCATTACCTTCATCTTCAGGATTAACAACTACTACAGCGGTCGTCATCTTTGAATTTAAAACAACACAAATTGGTCGTAGTCGTTTTCAAACTTAGATTTATAGTGATTGTATTCGAACAAGGCTCTTGTTTTGCTGTTAAATCAAGAAAAGTGATTAGACCATAGTCGGTCTCAGTTTTAAATCAACTTTCTTGGTTTTATTTTATCAATACGCAACTTTCTAAACTTATGTTCATTTTTCTTATACCTCATAATGGCCATGAACATAAACCATAACCTGTTTCTACAATTTTGCAAATTCTAAGAATTGATTCAAAATTTTACTTTATCATTTGAATTTTAAAATAAATCAACACGAAATAGATTCTTCGAGATTGATTTTAGGAGTCTCTAAGTATTGGTAATAATTTTAAAAACTGATACAATTGTTTATCGTAACATGCTTCCCAAACAAGTAATGCAACGAACGAGCACTACATCTTAAAATTTTGTAACTTGTATTAAAAGTATTCTAGGATCCAGTATCAAGGATAGAAAAAAAAGTTTCTTCGAGTAACATTAGACTTAGCATCATCATATTTGTCTCATCGACATAAAATAAATACTATCAAATTATTAGTTAAAAATTCAAATCACTTCACATTTATATCGAAACAAAACCCTTCGAACAACCAGCTTTTCTCAGCATCAAAACTAGATAACCAAAAATTATTAATTTGAAATGTAGATCAATCTACGAAACACAATTCTCTTCTTCCATTGATAGAAAGCACAACTGACTGCACTCTGCTAGTCCATATTCTGAAATGTAGAGCCCATCTTTCGAAGATCATGAACACATTAATCCAGTATCCGTTACTAATGGACAACATAAAAAACTTTAAATCTTTGTTCAGTAAATTCGTTCAAAATCATGCAGCAAATTTTTCACTTTAGTTTCATTATCTAGAAACGAAACTTATGTATTAGCACCCGTATATTCACTATTGGAAGTTGTGACCAAATTTTCACCGTTACGTAATTCACATTAATTTCTCGTACGCAACCCAGATTTGGTATTAGGAAAATTTTCTCAAACCACCATCCGGTCAATCGAATCCGAACTACTCCAACACAGCAGGACATCCGGTTGGACGAAAACACAGCATCACGCAGGATAACAACAAATTTCAGCACAATCACGTACACCGGAAACCAACCTTTAGGAAATGATAAGGAAAAAGCACTGGATGCTGTTCACCGGACAAAGGATCACTTGAGATCGCACCAGCAGGCGTTAAAATCCGAATGCGAATAATTGGGACTGCGTGACGGAACCACCGGTTTTATACTCCGAAACTGAATCGACAATTGATCAAATGCACTCCCTAGATGGGATGAGAGCAGTTGCGAGTGCGTGTAATTGATCGGTAATCGATCGGAACCGTTCGTGTTTTTAATTCCACTACCAGACGTGTGAATTTCATTTCTAAATTTGGCACTAAATAGTTCGCTGGCGCACTACGCTATCAATAGTCGATAGGATGCGGCACGACACCAACACAATCGAACGGCGATCAGGAATCACCGCAGTTCACAGATCTGTGACATGGTTGTAGTCTGCATGCATAGCTACTTAATGCAATAATTATCATCAAATAATACTAAGTGTTCATAATCAGATTGCAACTGCTTGAAGAACCAAAAGAAAGTAAAGTGATTCCAGAGTACTTCGTTTGTAGGAACTTTGTCCACACGTACCACGGGATCTACTTCTAATGACCTGAAGCTTACAAATCAGTCGCCATGAAAGCAGTCTTAATAAAGGTTATGCATAATAGGAAGGCAAATTGGCCCGCCACATGTTTAACAATCGGAAGTTAACATTTCCACTCTCTATATCGAGAACAATTTTAAAGGCTACCCCAATGATCCTTCCCGATTTCCTGAATACAAGCCAATAAAATGCAAAGTCCGAAGCGTTACTTGACGTTCTTCTGTTTCTACAGACTGACAAATTTCATCTCCAATCCTGTATGCCTGCACCTTTCTTTTCACTTCATTCCAATTTTCCAAGTTTTTTTGCTTTTAACCAAATTTTTTTTAACTCTAAGTATCTTTATACACCCAAATCTCCGGGTACGTGAACTTTATTTACATTTCCTCTTTTTGAGTAACTCAAAAAATTCCCACTCAACGTAATGTTTTTTACGAACCAAATCCCAAATGACGTAAACTTTTTTTACGAACCTACTTCGTAAAAAGAGGTTTTTGCATACAAAGAAAATGATCTCCGTCTCATTTATATTCCATGGAAATTTCTACAATATGGATATTTTCGGAACGGGTTTGATGAGTAGATGGAAAACGATGTTTGAGGTGGTTCCGAATTCCAAGAAGGTGACTTCCGCTTCATTGATATTCCTTGAAAACCACTAGGTGGATTAAGAAGAGCTTTGTTCGTAAATTTGGCTCAGAACAGTTTACAAATTTAAAATATTATGCTAGCTCACTTTCATGTTTGAAATTCAAGATTAAATGAAAAAATTTTTAAGGAATCTTTTTATGAAAATAATAATGCCGTATGAAAGACACCGGAAAACGTTACACTAAGAGTATTAAAATAGGCTTAATCTGTCATCGACCCTCAAAATCTGTGAAGTACACAGTTCGAAAAAATCTTGTGATTTTACATTTTGTAAGATGCACATAAATGGAGCGTCGTATTTCACACAAATTCATATTCAAGAACATGCAAAATTGTGTGATTTGAAAATTACATGGCTTGAGTTCAAATGAACCAAAAATAATAAAAGATTGATAGCAACAGCGCAACTTGAAGCGAGAAATATTAGATCACAAAGCACATCGGTCAATCGACTGAACCACAGAAGCACATATATGTTTGTTGAATACTTGATACATATAAATCCATACAGTAAGTAGTTATGAATTGTATCGTTTGTAGGATTATATCAAATTAGCTCTTCACATCTTTTTCTATTAAAGCAAACAATTATGATTTTAGATTTTTCTTCACTCTCCATTCTGGAACCGGAGGTCTGGCCGTTATAATTTTTAAGAATTTCTCTCTGACAGTAGTGCCTTTCGTTTGAGCCTATGTTATATACTAACTTACTAACTAATACAGAGAACGAGTCGAATTGAAGATTGCATCGATTTTTTTCCGAATTTGCTTATAATATTATGTGGACTTACATCTATGGTTCTATATTTGTGAGTCTGTGTGACTCATTTGTACTAAACCAGGGAGGACACTTCAAAATCATTTTCAGAATTTTATTCTGAATCCTTTGAAGCGTTTTCTTCCTGGTGGAACAACCAAATTGGTACTGCATAAAGCATGGCTGGACTGAAAATTTGTTTATAAATTATAAATTTGTTTTTTTAGACAGATCTTAGAATTTCTGTTTATAAGAGGATATAAACATTTAATATATTTATTACACTTTGCCTGGATTCCTTCAATGTGATCCTTGAACGTGAGTTTTTTGTCATACGATAAACCTAAGTATTTTGCTTGATCAGACCATGTCAATTCCAAGCCATTCAATTTGATAATGTGATTATTATTTGGTTTAAGTAAAGAAGCTTTTGGCTTATGAGGAAAGATAATTAATTGCATTTTTGTTGCATTTGGCTTAATTTTCTATTTTGACAGATAATCACTGAAAATATTCAATCTTCTTTGTAGGCGACTGCAGATAATTCTTAGATTTCTACTTGTGGCTAACAGACTTGTGTCGTCACAGAATAGCGATTTCTGACAACCAACGGGTAGATTTGGAAGATCAGAAGTGCAAATATTATACAAGATTGGAGCTACGCTCGAACCCTGCGGTACACCGGCTCGTACGGGTAGCAATTCAGATTTACAATTCTGATAGCTAACCTGAAGAGTACGATCAGTTAAATAATTTTGAATCATTTTGATCAAATAAATAGGAAATTGGAAATCAGACATTTTTGCTATTAATCCTTTGTGCCAAACACTGTCGAATGCTTTTTCTATGTCTAGAAGAGCAACTCCAGTGGATTACCCAGAAGATTTATTTGCTTTTATCATGTTCGTTACTCTTACAAGTTGATGAGTAGTTGAGTGTTCATGACGAAATCGAAACTGCTCTGGTAAAAATTGAATTCTCATTTATATGAGACATCATTCTCAACAAGATGATTATTTCAAAATGTTTACTGATAGAAGAAAGTAAACTAATTGGTCGATAGCTTGATGTTTCTGCTGGGTTTTTATCAGGCTTGAGGATAGGAATAACTTTACCGTTTTTCCATCTTTTTGGGAAGTAAACTTATGAAAAACACTTGTTGAAAATTTTAACCAAGAGTCTCAAGGCAACATCGTGAAGATTTTTAATAGGAATATTAAAAATTTCATCATTACCAGGAGCCTTCATGATTTGAAGTTTCCTAATAATTGACTTCATTTCATCAAAATTCATCTCAATAATGTCATTTGGTAATAACACATGAGTAGAAATCAGGATCACAAGAGCGAACATTCTTCAACCGAATGAGCAGTTGAAGATTGTCATCGATGATAGGAGTATTTAATTTAGTTTGAGCTTTGGGAACTGAGAGATTTCTAGCTTCGATAATGTAATGATTCAAATTATCTATTGCTGTGCCGATGTCCGCAGAACTTTCTAAAATAATTCCATGATCCACATGATTTTCAATGTAAGATCTGTATTCAAACCAATTGGCTCTATGGTAGTTGAATATAGAACTAATTGGATTAATTATAGCCTCGTTGGAAAGTCTGAATGTTACAGGAAGATGATCGGAGTCAAAGTTAGCATGTGTAATCGGTTCACTACAAATGTGACTTTGATCCGTTAGAACCAGATCAATTGTAGACGGGTTTTTCACGGAAGAGAAACAAGTCGGATTACTGGGATGCGGAACTGTAAAGTAACCAGCTGAGAGTTGATTATGAAGTATTTTACCATTACTGTTATTTTGCCTACATTTATAATGGATATGCTTTGCATTTAATTCCCCTATTACGAAAAATTTCGGTCGATATCGATAAGTTTTTGCAAATCGCCTTTAAAGAAATTTAATTGTTTATCGGTGCATTTGAATGGCAAATTTGCTCCAGCGATGACATAAATTCCATGAATGGTTTCAACTTCGATTCCCAAGCATTCAATAACTTTAGTATTTAAAGAAGGTAAAATTCGATGTTTAATTTGCCGGTGGACAAAAAGGCCAACTCCACCACCCATTCCAGTAAACCTGTCGAATCGATGAACCACATAATGTAGATTGCTTTTCAATTTGACATTTGGGTTAAGAAAAGTTTCTGTCACAATGGCAATATTAACTCTGTAAACTTTGAGAAAATTATAAAATTCATTTTCACTCGATTTTAAAGATCGAGCATTCCAATTTAAAATATTCAAATAATTATTTACCATCACTGTTAAATTTTAAATTCATTATACTATTATTTGCAAATTGCCATTAAATTTGAAATGCATCAAAAAGTGATGAAGTCGAATTCATTCGGATGATCAGTTGAAAAAGTTGTTTTAGTATTATTTCCAGTTTTATTGCCTAAACCGACTTCGTTTAAAGAAGCGAATGGCATATTGGTAGGTAGATTTCTATCTGTTACATTAGTGTAACTGCCAATAGAAGATGACGTGGCCGATATTAATAAATGGTTTTCGAAGACCAACTGGAAGGCGTTCCTGTGTTTTGATTATTTACATTATAAGAATTAATAGGTATCTCTGATGTCTACCTGTTACCAAAGCGTAACTGTCATTAGAAGAAGATGAAGACGAGGTCGATCTACTGTCAATAAATAATTTTCGTTAGAAGACGAATTGAAAGGCGTACCTGCTTTACATTCGAAGAACAGGACATTTCAAATAATTAGATTTATGATTTCCATCGCAATTAGAACATGAAAATTTATCAGGGGTTTCATTCATTGAATGCGATATACCACAATTTAAACACCGTATATCCATATGACAATTTTAAGTTCCATGGCCGAAGCCTTGGCAATGACGACATTGCGTTAAGTTTACAATTCCATTATGTCGTTTATAATGTTCCCAATGAATTTTAATGTGGGAAATGAAACGTACTTTTTCTAAAGTTTTCAAATTGTTTACATCCATTCAGTAAAAACCATTCAAGCGAAGAGGTTGTGTTTCGATAGTACTGGCTCGTGAGTTAACGGCTGCTACCGAGACAATTCTAAGCTTCAGGTAGTTAAACTGCCCATAGCAAACGCAATATTCGGGGCGTTTCCCGACTGGAAAGCTAGCAACGAAGGCCATCCCGTTCATACGCACAGAGGTGTAGAGACACAGAGGTGCGAGAGCATAGAAGTGACGAGTCACAGAGGTGCCATCGCATAAAGGTGCGAAGACGAAGGGGTGCAAAGGCACAGAGGTGCTAAAGCAACCCAGTGCTGATCTACCAGGTACCAGAATTTGTACGCTGCGTAGGATCAAAAGAGACGGCATATATCGCGAGGTGCTACACTGCAAGCATCGCATTTGATCGCCACCAAGAGCAAAAGCACTGTACCTGGGGTCAGGTACAGCAAGTGCAGTGGTGTTCACAACGACGGCAGAGCAACTGAGATAGCAGTAAACGACAGAAGACTGCCAATTGGAAACAGCAAAAGACTGCCAATTGGAAATCGTTGGAAGAGCTTCACGTCGTTCTTCACGATAAAGGAACAGAGACATCAGCTACAAGGTAGATTTAATTTAATTTATTTTTTATTTCTTATATCTGAAATTTTACTAAACATAAGTTTTTATTTTGGTATTATTAATTTACAAAAAAAATTTAATGTAATGGATGATCTCATGGAAGATCATCCGAATCCGATTCCGGATACTAGTAAAAGTTTAAATACTCCGAGGGCTAAACATTATCCACAGGGTACCACTGGGCCATGGATAGTCTATCTTCGAAAAAAAGAAAAGATTTTAAACTTGATGCAAATTACAAAGGATTTGACATCACATTTCTCTGAAGTTAAAGAAATCTGTAAGGTTAATAGAGATAAAATTCGAGTTGTAGTTAACGACTTGAAACAGGCAAACGATATTGTAACCTGTAAATTATTTGCTATTGAATATCGAGTTTACATTCCATCGAAGGAGGTAGAAATTGACGGTGTTGTGACTGAAGCAAGTCTGACAGCAGATGATTTACTTAAAAATGGAGTTGGCCGTTTTAAAAACTCCATGCTTGAGGGAGTTAAGATACTCGAGTGCAAACAATTGTACTCAGCATCTATTGTCGATGGAAAAAAGTCTTATCGTCCCTCAGATTCGTTTCGCGTAACATTTGCCGGATCTGCATTGCCTAGCCATGTCTATATCGATAAAATTCGTCTTCCTGTTCGGCTTTTCGTACCGCATGTTATGAATTGCACGAACTGTAAAAAATTCGGACATACAGCTACTTACTGTAGTAATAAGTCCAAATGTATCAAATGTCAAGGGCCTCATAAGGATAATCTTTGCGATAAAGATGTTGAAAAATGTGTTTATTGTGGGGAAAGCCCTCATGATGATCTTTCAGTGTGCGCTGCATTTAAGCTGCGTAAAGACAAAATGAAGCTTTCTTTAAAAGCACGGTCTAAGCGCACATATGCAGAAATGCTCAAAACGGTCATACATGTCTCCCCTTTGGAAACCGAAAACGGTTTTTCAAATCTTGCGGAGCCAGAGGAATCTGACTCTGACGGAAATAGTGAAGATACCTCGTTTGTCACTCCTCAAGGGTCTGTTAAGAGGAGATTAACAAACCACAAAATACCAAAAAAGACACCTAAAATTATACCTTCAAAAAAAGATCCCCGTGTTAAAGCTAAAAAGCCAAATTTAAAACCAAAAACTGTGCCTCCTGGTTTGTCAAATTCACAAACCAATCCAGGAACTAGCTCAAGAAAAGACAATAATCCAGTGGGCTCCATTTCACATTCACCAACAGGATTACTGAAATTTTCGGAAATTGTAGAATGGATTTTCGCTGCATTCAATATTTCTGAACCTCTAAAGACCATCATAACAGCATTCCTTCCAATAGCTAGAACTTTTTTGAAACAGTTATCAGCTCAATGGCCAGCTCTTACAGGTTTTGTATCATTTGATGGATAATTTATCATCCGCCGCAAATGATTCAATCACTGTCCTGCAGTGGAATTGTCGAAGCATCATGCCAAAACTTGATTCATTTAAAGTTTTGTTGCATAGTCAAAAATGTGATGTATTTGCTTTGTGCGAAACATGGCTTACATCAAACATAGCCTTAAATTTTAATGACTTTAACATTATACGTCTCGACAGAGACTCCCCGTATGGTGGAGTGCTTTTAGGAATTAAGAAATGTTATTCCTTTTATAGATTAAACATTCCTTCGACTTCTAGTATAGAAGTTGTTGCTTGTCAAATAAACATTAAAGGAAAGGACATTTGCATTGCTTCGGTATATATTCCTCCAAGAGCTCAAGTTGGACAACGACAGCTTAATGAAATTGTCGAAGCCCTTCCTGCTCCACGTTTGATTTTAGGAGATTTCAATTCGCACGGAATGATGTGGGGTTCCGTTTACAATGATAGCAGATCATCTCTAATATATAATATTTGCGACAATTTTAGCATGACGGTACTAAATATGGGTAGCATGACACGGATCCCAAGACCTCCTGCACGTCCAAGTGCATTAGATTTATCTCTTTGTTCGACTTCAATTCGACTAGATTGCACCTGGAAAGTATTTCCTGATTTACATGGTAGCGATCATTTACCAATCATCATCTCAATTAGCAGTAACAAAGGCATTGCTAATTCAGTTAATATTCCATATGATTTGACAAAAAATATTGACTGGATTAAATACCAAAGTAATATTTCAAGTGTCTTAACTTCAATGGAAGAGCTTCCCCCACTTGAAGAATATGACTTCCTCGTTTGTTCGATTCTGGAGGCCGCAGAACAAGCCCAAACCAAACGATTTCTTGGTCCATCGTCTAACAGAAGACCTCCAAATCCTTGGTGGGACAAAGAGTGCTCAGATGCTAAACACGCGAAACAAAATGCTTTCAAGACGTTTTTTAAACGAGGAGGAGGAACTCCTCAGAATTTTGAAAAATTCTTGGTTTTAGAAACCAAGTACAAGAACATACTTCGGGTTAAGAAATGCAGCTATTGGAGACATTTTGTGGAAGGTTTGTCAAGAGAAACCTCAATGAGCACTCTTTGGAATACGGCCAGACGAATGAGGAATCGTAACGTAGGAAATGAGAGTGAGGAGTACTCGAATCGATGGATATTTGATTTTGCGAGGAAAGTTTGTCCAGATTCCGTTCCTACGCATAGCATTGTTAGGGAGTCTTCTTCAAATGATGATTCCATTGATAGCCCCTTTTCAATGATGGAATTTTCCATAGCACTCATGTCTTGTAACAATAACGCTCCTGGATTGGACAGAATTAAATTCAACTTGGTGAAGAATCTGCCCGACCTCGCAAAAAGACGTTTGTTGGAATTGTTCAACAAGTTTCTTGAGCAAAATATTGTTCCACCTGACTGGAGACAAGTGAAAGTTATCGCCATTCAAAAGCCGGGGAAACCAGCTTCCAATCACAACTCATATAGACCCATCGCGATGTTGTCCTGCATCAGAAAATTGTTCGAAAAAATTATTCTACGACGTCTCGACACTTGGGTCGAGACGAACGGTTTGTTGTCAGATACTCAGTTTGGCTTCCGTAGAAATAAAGGGACGAATGATTGCCTTGCATTACTTTCGTCTGACATCCAAATTGCCTTCGCTCAAAAGCAACAAATGGCATCTGTATTTTTAGACATTAAAGGAGCATTTGATTCAGTTTCCATTGATGTTCTTTCAGACAAGCTCCACCAACATGGACTCCCAGCGGTTATAAATAATTATTTGCACAACCTTTTGTCAGAGAAACGCATGCATTTTTCACATGGCGATTTGGCAACAATCAGAATTAGCTACATGGGTCTCCCGCAAGGCTCATGCCTCAGTCCGCTCCTCTATAATTTTTACGTGAATGACATTGACAGCTGTCTAGTAACCCCATGTACACTAAGACAATTGGCAGATGATGGCGTGGTTTCAGTTACTGGATCCAAAGCTATTGATCTGCAAAAACCATTGCAAGATACCTTAGATAAATTGTCCGTTTGGGCTGTTCATCTTGGTATCGAATTCTCTGCGGAGAAAACAGAGCTGGTCGTCTTTTCAAAAAAGCATGATCCCGCGCAACTTCAGCTTCATATGATGGGAAGAATAATCGAACAGGTTTTGACTTTCAAATACCTCGGGGTGTGGTTTGATTCCAAATGCACGTGGGGAGGACACATTAGGTATCTGATAACGAAATGCCAACAAAGAGTAAATTTTCTTCGAACAATAACAGGGTCTTGGTGGGGTGCTCATCCGCAAGATCTAATAAAATTGTATCAGACAACGATACTTTCAGTGATGGAATATGGATGCGTTTGTTTTCGTTCCGCTGCAAATTCTCATATTATCAAACTTGAGCGAATTCAGTACCGTTGTTTGCGAATTGCTTTAGGCTGCATGCATTCGACACATACAATGAGTCTTGAAGTTCTGGCGGGAGTTCTTCCATTAAAAGATCGATTTTGGGAGCTTTCATCACGCCTGCTAATAAGATGTGATGTGCTGAATCCCATGGTAATTAATAATTTCGAACGACTAGTCGAGCTTCGATCTCAAACAAAATTCATGACAGTATATTTTAACCATATGTCACAGGAAATCAACCCTTCAAGATATATTCCTATCCGTGTCAGCCTCCTAAATGTACCTGACTCAACTTTATTTTTCGACACATCCATGCAGCGCGAAGTGCGTGGAATCCCGGACCACCTACGCTCTATGGAAATCCCAAAAATATTTTCAAGTAAGTTCAGGCATATTAACTCTGAGAAAATGTTTTACACGGACGGATCGCGAATGGAAGAAGCGACAGGGTTTGGTATGTTCAACAATAATGTTTCGGCCTCATTCAAGCTTCAAGAACCTGCATCTGTTTATATAGCAGAGTTAGCAGCAGTTCATTATAGCTTGAATGTAATCGTCACATTATCTCCAAACCATTATTTCCTCTTCACAGATAGTCTGAGTGCAATTGAAGCCATTCGCTCAAACGCTGCTGGCAAAAATGAACCGTTTTTCTTGGGTAAAATAAAACAGTGTCTGAACGACATATTGAATAATAATTATCTAATCACAATAGTTTGGGTTCCGGC
Organism: Malaya genurostris; assembly: GCF_030247185.1. Taxonomy (NCBI): domain Eukaryota; kingdom Metazoa; phylum Arthropoda; class Insecta; order Diptera; family Culicidae; genus Malaya; species Malaya genurostris. The sequence goes on from NC_080572.1 coordinate 77,162,292, forward strand.
TCATTGCTCCATTCCAGGCAATGAAAGAGCCGATATTTTAGCCAAACGTGGTGCTATTGAGGGTGAAATTTATGAGAGACCGATTGCTTTCAACGAATTCTATAGCGCGTCTCGCCAAAGAACACTTGCCAGCTGGCAAGCTTCTTGGGATAAAGATGATCTGGGTCGGTGGATGCACTCAATTATTCCTAAAATATCGACAAAGGCATGGTTCAGGGGACTGGATGTGAGTAGAGATTTCATTCGTGTGATGTCCAGACTCATGTCCAATCACTACACGTTAGATGCACATCTCCTTCGAATTGGACTTTCCGAGACTAATCATTGTGCTTGCGGCGAAGGTTACCGCGATATTGACCATGTTGTTTGGACATGCGTGGAGTTTCGTGATGTCAGATCTCAACTAATAAATTCCTTGCGTACCCAAGGTAGACTATCCAATGTCCCAGTTCGCGACATTCTTGCTTGTCGTGACCTTCCATACATGAAACTTCTTTATCATTTCATTAAATCCATTGGAGTTCCAATTTAAATTTTATTTTATGTTAAACTGTTTTCTCTTCCATGAGTTCAACCAATAGCCAACTATAGGATATTGAATATAAGTGGTGAACTGATACAAACAATCCTGAAATAGTTATAAGATCATGTACAAAATAAATGTATTTTATTTAATGTAATTTAAAATAGCAACTCGCTTGATAAAAACAGTGTTTAGATTAACTAATGAGTACCAACATACTAATATGATATTCGAAATGTATTAGGTTTAAACTACTATGTATTGTGGATGCCACGGCGAAGAAAAACTTATGTATATTGCCTATGAAATAAACGTATTTATGAAAAAAAAAAAAAAATTGTTTACATCACTTCGATTGAAGTGTATTAGGTAAAGTTCATGGGAAATTCCAGAGCGTGGTTTAGAAGAACAATTCGCTCTTTTTTAATAAGTATTACTTGGGAAGGGGCAAAACCGAGCAATTCTTTTAGTTCATTTTTAATTTCATCAGTACTTTGATCATTTGATAAGCCTTTCAAAACAGCCTTGAAGGGTCTGTTTGATTTTATATCATATGAATAAATATCGACAAATATCGGATAAGACGTTAATAATTTTCCAATCCATCAACCAAGACTCGACATTCTCCTCTTCGTCCGATTGGAAATATGACTTTTACTTCCGGGAGAAAAGTAGAAAGCTCAGTACGAAATGCTTTGAAGTAGGAAATCATCACCATCACTGGAGGCATAGATTGTTTTTCTTCCCAGAACGACAAGCGTCCATTTTGGGAATTTTAGAAGAATTTTCTTCTATGTTGCTACAATCGGATTCAGGAAGAATCTCGTAGGGGAAAGTCTTATAAAGCGCCCCTGCTAGCCAAAATGCCCCCTTACCTTTCTTAAGCATTGAAGACTTTTCTGAACCAAAGTTTTATCACTAACACTATCGTTTCGTAGGATCTTTCTGCTATGCAAGTTTGGTGGTTGTCGTTTGCAGGAAAGTAAGAAAAAACTAAAAATTTCATTTGGCAGCTTTTCGATGTAAGGTTTTGCTTCGACTAAATAGATGTTTTATCCGCCATTTCTCTGACATACTGATTATCTCAAAACAGTAACTTTATGGACATTTCAAGAATGCATCATTGTTGTGGGATAAAATGTCTTTTGTTGTGTGTCATGCTACTGATTTGTTGTGAGACATATTTTACGGCTGCTGGGGCATTATGTCTGTGGCGAGTGGAAAAAAACTAAGAATGTGGCCGTTTTGGAAAATGTGTTTATATCTATCAATTTTCATCTTTTCTATTGGAGTCATTGAAAATTATGTTCCTCATCCGTATTGCAATGAAATACTTACATTCTCGAGGAAAATATATCAATACACTTGGAAATATCTAAATGTTTTCTTAAGTGGGGCATATTATAACACTTTACCCTAAATATTGTTAGACGGCATAGAATCAACGGAAGAGAAGTCCGTCCGATGTCTTTTATTTTTACATTCCGATTCAATAAGATCGTCTATGTTATTAGAAAAAATAAGAATAACAGATTGAGATTTCTTCCATATTGAATTATTTTTAGTCTTAGGCTTGTTGCCTTTCCGGTTTAACGCAGGCTTTTTGAAAAATATAAATTACCTAGGCTAAATTAGTCTTCGATTAGACTCCTAGTTTGGATAAGTCTTGATAAAGACTTTTGTGGTAGTCTTAATAAAGACTGATTAGTTCGAAAAATAATTCTTTGAATGGCTAGCCTTAAAAAAGGTAGATTATTTTCTTAGTCTTGAAAAAGTCTAATTATATTGGAATATCACTCTTTGTATCGCCTTGAGAAAGGCTGACTAATTGTTAGTCTTTAAAAAGATGATTCAGGTAGCCTTGGAAAAGACTAAAGCCTTGAATCAGAGAAACACCCAGCCAGAAAAAAAAATTCCAGGAGCCAAGAGCTATACGCGTGCGGTGCGAACGACTGTTCAACACCGACTAAAAGTACAAAATTAATTCCTTCTACATGGAACAATAGTGCGTTAGTTTTCTGGATGTTCGCATACAAACATCTTCTTTTTCACTACTAAATAAATCATCATATTCTGGATAGAATAGTTCGTTCGTCAAGTTACACACGACACGAGAAGCAATTTCAAAAATATTTGTTAAAATTATGAGCATGCTTGAAAAAAATGGTGTAATAACTAGGGAACGTTTTTCTCTTACTGCTGTAATTTTGATTTTCGTTCAGAATATCCCCAACATAATTCAATATTTTTTGCATCCATTCACTTAGCTCTGAGGCTGGCAACTAGAACTTTAATTGTTAGGAACAGTTAATTTGTGTGTTCGTGTATATTTTCAGAATAGTTTGCACCGATTCTATGCACCCAATTAAATATTGGTTAGTGTAAAATAGAATGTCACAACTTGAATAAGATCTCATTACATAGATAAACTCAAACAACGAACAAAGATAAACTAAATTGTTTGGAATATAACAAAAATTAACAGCGAAACCAGTCGGAACAGATTACAAAATATAGTAGTACATCAACAAACGGTATAGAGAATACATTTTCTTCGGTACGCATTATATACGATACAAGTACGCTTCCAGAAATTAAAATCCCAATGATCGAAGAGTGGCCAGATGTTCCGAGCTTCGCGGGAACTGCATATGGGCGTAATTGTACAACACACTCGTTCGCCCATCTGGTTATTTAACATCAACGTCTACAAATTTCGAACCAAATTCATACAAAAACAAATATAGCCAGCAATTACAACTACTGATTGTATTTGAATGTAGAAAGCAGTTTAATACGACACAGTCCTAGACCGAAACAATTACACAAAACGTCATCCTCAATTGTTTAGCTCAGTTCTATGATGTCACATTACTTTCATCGCCAACACCCCCGAAACCTTTTTCTTGTTTATTTTCCTTGCAATGCACAATTATGGTCAATCGGTTCGAAACAAGCCTTTGTAAGGATCGATTGTTCGTGAAATCGGCGCTTGGAGATATTTTTAATTCTTTGCGAACGACCGATCGATCCCCAACGAAACAATTCACGTAATGTCCGACCGGTCTGCTAATGTGCGTTCACAGAGGCAACAACACATCACCATAAAAGGCAAGGTCTACCGTGTTTCCCCATTGAACCGACCGACCGACCAACCGACCGGCCGGCCGACTATTTCAATCTAGAATCCCGAATTGATCTCGCGCTATCTAAGGGGAACCCACAGTTACGAAAGTCACAGCGACGATTAGGAGGTACTTATAGCTAAAAATACAAATTTCGGATGTGCCGGTGACAGTCCACATCTACAAGCCGTTATTTAGTGCACCATACCCCGCCAAAACGACGGCGCTCGGATGGACGGCTGAGAAGCATCCAACAATGTGATGAGAATACACGAGAATTAAAATAAGACTCGCATCGAATCGACGACGATTGCGGCATGCCATTATTGAAAGAGTTTGCATTCACTCGCAGCAAGAGATCGGGATAAATTAAGTGATACAAATTTGCTAAAATCCGCAACGTTAGAGTACTCGCAAGAGACACTGAGGATGCTGTTTACATTATGTTGGGAAAATCTCGACAACGTTTTAGTTTTATTGTCTAAATGCTCTATTTCAAAAATTAGCCGACGAATTCTTTGTCCAATTTACGATGTGAGTTGGTTTAATATGTTTACTAGCATAAAATCGCACTAGGTTAGTTCTACCGAATTAAGATGATATTAATTCATACTGTTAACTGAACTAATCCTAAGTTTTCACTATGTGTAAACTTTTTGAAAAAGAAACGAAATATTGCAGTGCAATTAACATGCTCAGCCGAGAAAATGTGACATCTTCAGGATCAAGAACATCAAAAAGCAATTTTCAGTTTGTAATTATTACGTCTTAACTACAATCATGAAGTAAGGATCAAAGCTATCGATATCAAAATCGACAAGCTGTTGTAAGACGTAGACTCTTACGGCATTACTTTAGATGTTTCCAGTTTTTAATATTTCCGACATAATTATTCAAAGAACAACGAAAAGTCAATTCATTTTCAATTTCGTCAGTATTTTTTTCACAAGCGATGGCGAAACGACGTGCACATCTTCATCTAGTTGGCAGATTTTGTTATTTAGTGAATATATGAAACTACTTATGGACTACTAGTTCCCGATTTTCGCTTTCGAAAGCACCGATAATATTGAAGAAAAGGTTCCAAAGCGGAACTCACTTGAAATTCTCAGAAACGGGTAAACCGATTTTCACAAATCGTGATTCCAATTGAAGCTCTTATTGCCTTTAAAGACACTGTGCAATTTCATCCAGGTCCGACTTCCGGCTCCGAAATTATAGGGCGATGAGTGTCGATACATTCAAATTCAAAATGACGATCCTTGGCTTGGCTCCGTTCGCAGCGTGATTTGTTCAATTTCGTACAGCGTGCAGGGTTGCCACATTAAAATTTATATATTTCAGGTGAAAAAATGTAAATTTTCAATTATTTTATTCTTGTTAGTGTTATTACAAAATCATGATAACAATGCTTTTTTATAAAAGTACATTTATTGCCTTTTTTTATTGTAGACATTTTATGCAATCACTTGAAAAATTGACAAGTGAAAATTGGCTCAGAGCGCTAAGTGTTTTATATCATTCGACACAGTGCATCGGGTAAAGTGTGCTTAAAATTGCACACCGTTATTTAGAGCGACGATGCAATCCAGTACATGGGTGAAGCATATCGCTATACATGCTTGAACCCACCTGATGATTTGTTTGAGAGGGCGCGTCAGACTCATGTGAAACGTTCAAAAGGAAACAAGTTTCCTTCAAGTGACTTTGGCTGGCTATCCACAATTCCTCGTCCAGTAATCAATTGTAATATTGTTATTAATAACAAATTAATAATAAAAGAACAATCAATATCAATATTACAATATTGAAATACATATTAAACTAGCTGAATTACGCGGCGTTGCTTGGAAATGTTTCGTTCATGTTCAGATTGCGAATGAACAGTGTCCCATCTCAGATCTCAGAATAATCATTATTTTCACGAAACTTTTTGTTAGAAACATTTAAAACACCTTTCTCTCTATAAATACCTTCTTAGTAACCTCCGAGTTTGTATATGTGCTTGTAACGTACTTGAATTATTATGTATATGTGTTTGTAACGTACTTCCGTACTTTCTTGTCACATTCGATCTACAATACCTTTGGCTTCCATGGCTATAAACACTTGCTATTTCCTCTCTCTTTATTAAAAATTTTATGACATCATTATTTCCACGTAATCGCACAAAATTTCACATCTCATAATGATTATTTTATAACGAAAGGCTGTATATCATCACAACTACATTCGTACTCTAGGATAACTTTTTTATATCATTTATTTTACCCCGGCTTTAACCATTTTGGTCGTTCACCGGGGAGAAGAACGTATAGAATAACGATTCAGTTAACACAAATGTTGTTGTAAACTTATTTCCGACATCTTGGGTCGACAGTTTTTTCAATTTTCATTAAAAATGCACATTAATTGTATGATTTCTTCGTCAATTCAAATCAATGTTGAGAATACCTCCCTCTTGTGATTATTTTTGTGAACCTCATTGGAAATATGCTGTACTCGTAAGTACCAATTTTTCGTAAAACCCGATCAATTTTCCCTTACACTTTCCTTGTTCCATGAAACCAGATCTTTTGAAATTATTTAAAGAAAATTGCGTTGCATACAAATAAACAACAGCAATACTATCTACTACGACCTTGAAATTCTTGCCATTCTATTGTTTTATAAAAAATGGGAGATGAAAATTTATTTTCAAAAATCTCTCCTTCTAGTCTAAATCTTGATTCTCTTCTAATTATATAAATTTCGTCATTGACCTTCATGTTAAGAACAGTTGCTACACACTATTCCCGCTGAAATTGTTACAATGATCATCGCTGAAGAGCAAGAAGTATATGTGCTAAATTTAATAGGAATCCATTCAGTAGTTTCGGAGTTATACCGTTACAAACATTACATACCCCTTTTGAAAGCACTTGCTACATCCACACCCCATATAATCATATCTAAGGTATACAAAATGTTTCTAAGGTCTTCAAAAAATATCGATTCTTGTCAAATTTTATGATTTTTTTCATGACCTTTTCATGTTAATGACAATTGCTTCGCTTCTTCCCCTATAAAAATACCTTTATGATAATTTCTGAACAGAAAAAAAATTCCTGTGCCATGCTTCATAGCAATTCGTGCAGTAGTTTCGGAGTTATGCCATTACAAACATTACACTTCCTTTTTTAGAGGCACTTACTACGCCCTCCCCCCACCGAATATCCTCTAAGTTGTGCAAAAAGCATCTATGGTCTTCAAAAAGTACCGATGACACTTGCTACGCTCCCTCCTCCCATAAAAATATTCTTATAACCATCTATGAAGAGCAAGAAGTATATGTGCCAAGTTTGATAGCAATCCGTTAATTAGTTTTGTAGTTATGCCATTACACACATTACACCCCCCCCCCCCCCCTTTTTAAAGACACTTGCTACATCCATCCACCAGATAATCATTTCTAAAGTATGAGAAATGTTTCTAAGGTCTTCAAAAAATATCGATTTTCGTCAAGTTGTATGAATTTTTTCATGACTCCTCCTTGTTAATGACACTTGCTACGCTCTCTCCTATAAAAATACCATCTCTGAAGAGCTAGAAGTACATGTGCTAATTTTGTTAGTGATCCGTTCAATAATTCCGGAGTTATGCCATTACAAATATTACACCCCCTTTTTTAAAGGCACTTGCTACATCCACCCCCATATAATCATATCTAATATATGCAAAATGCTTCTATGGTTTTAAAAAAGTATCGATTCTCATCAAATTAGACAAACTTTTTCATGACCCTCCCTGGTAAGGACACTTACTACGCTCCCTTCCCCATTAGAATACCCTTATGACCTTCTCAGAAAAGCAAAAAATATCTGTGCCAAGTTTGTTGGCAATCCGGTCAGTAGTTTCGGAGTTATGTCGGTTTAAACATTACACCCCCCCCCCTTTTAAAGGGACTTGCTACATCCACCCCCCGTATAGTCATATCTAAGATATGCAAAATGTTTCTATGGTCTTCAAAACGTATCGATTCTCGTCAAGTTATATCAATTTTCCTTTGACCCCCCTTTGTTTATGATACTTGTTACGCTCCCTCCCCTATAAAAATACTCCTAACCATCTCTGAATTGCAAGAAGTACCTGTGCCAAGTGTGGTGGCAATCCGTTCAGTAGTTCCGAAGTTATGGCGTTACAAACATACAAACTTACATCATTTTTTTCAACGTGTTGAAAATGTCAATTTTTTAAATATTATGTTTTCATTTAAAGAGAATCATGTTTTATATGAAACGACATGTGATGGATTTTTATGTGAGAAATGAGTAACGTGGATGACCATTGAAAAATTTGGAATTGCTAGATATCATGGATGACGATGACACTGCTAGTCAAGAGCGAATGGCAGTAATGTTAAATGTTGCACAACAAACAATTTCTAACTGCTTAAAAGTTATAGAAAAAGTACAAAGAAATGTTACTTCGCATAGTTACTTAGAAATAATTTAATGGTTCCAAAAAGAACCGATTTGTGTAATTTTTCCATTATCGCATTACGTATCGCTTTCGACCTCGTGATCGAGATCCTAACAATGTGGTACTAGATTTCGACTGACGCTGCTCGAACTGTCATAACAAACATAGGTAAACAAACCTGTATATGGGTTCATGAAAATCATGAAAAAAAAATTTAACCGTGAATTATTGTTTAGGTATTTTCGAATACATTTATTCGGTTGAAGTACTGAAAAGAGGAAAATTGTTTGTAATACTGCGGTTTTAGGTTACCACGAAATTACCATGAACATATTTATGAAATTTAAATCAAGAAGCAGATTCGTTTCCACTCCATTTGAAAACGTAAAGAATTTTTTCAAGCCTGTTCTTGTACACAATTTATCGATGAGCTTTTCAAATTATAATAAAAAAAATCTGTGTCTAATACAATTTACGTCATCCATATGTGTAGTTTTAATCAAAGGTTTTAGGTTCTGCAGCTTTCTTTGTAGTATTTTCTCGTATTTATTAGGAGATATTGCTTTAGCTTTAGCAACCCATTCTTTGTAGTATTCATAATCTATTTAGGTACTATTGAAGAGTCAAATACACGCTAATAGCAGGAGATTGTGATACTTTTGGCATATTCTAAATACTTTCAAGGTGTTCGGACAAATTTTTCAATTTACTTGAGTTAGATATATGGGTAAAAACATTATTCGCTCATTGTTACCAAGCGAAGAAGCTTTTTCCCTAAATCCGTTCGAGCAAAATATATAATGATATACAAAACAATGCATTAGAATAAAGATTATCAATACTAATATGTTTATGAAAATCTAAGATGTTATCGATTTAAATGACAAAGAAACGTATTCGAAAACTCATAGTCGATAATAATACGGCTTTCGACCATTTCTTATCGTGTTCAGTCGTTTACGAGCTCGAATGTTTTGTATCCATGATGACAAAACTTCTCGATAATCTAATACTTCTTCGAGTGAAGTCGAACGAAGCTCGATGATCGACTTCGGATCGAGAACCATAATACGATACGTGGTCGATTCGATAAAATTTTAGGCGAATCGAGATACATAATGCCACCCCAGCATTCAACTGCTGTGGAGACGCTTGATGTTTGATTCTAGAACTGAATTCTGAACATGAATTCCGAACCTGAATTATGGTTTAGAGTTCAGATCTAAAATCTCGTTCCAAAATCCAGATCTAGCATTCATATCGTGAAATTTGTTCCAGAATTTTGAAATTGCATTGCTGAAACAGAACTTTTACTACGAATTTCGAATTTAAAGTTAGTCAGTAAATTACACTCGTCCAGTTGAACAACATTACTGATATGTGCCAGACCTACCTCGAAACAAATGACATAGAGCAGGAGTTATGTTTTTGTATTTAGTACAACTCGAGATATTCCATTCTTCCACAGGGCGAATTTTGAAAAGGCGCTCCATAGTAAAGTAAGACTTATTCTCGTCAAAAAATGTCCAAGCCTGCCGACTCCCCGCTATCGTTTTTGTAAAATCTTTAAATCCTTTCGGGGGTTGGAGGTTTCATGAAATGTTCATTTTGGTACCTGCAGATCGTTCAGTATCTTGTCGGGGGTACGGAGCGATTTGGTTCTGTTTGTTTTGTGCAGTTTTGTTTCCCACCTTATTCACTATACAATTCCTCTCCATGTTCCTCTCATCCTTTCCTTCTCATCAGAAAAATGATGAAATTTCACGCAAGACATCAAATAACCAGGGGAACTTGAGCCAATTAGTTCTGATTACAGACTCCTGATGGGCGATCTAATATTGTGTTTTAAAGCTAAAGGCGTACGTGTGCGAGGATGATGATTGCCAGTTTATCTGTTAAAATACAAGGTAAATTTCCAATTTCCACTTGTAAAATCATTTATAACTTATTTACAGCAATGAACGGTTTTTCTCAGTCTAAAAAGTAAGGCAGACGATTTGTTTTTATATTTGCCCGACGTTTTGGCCGTTTTTGATGGCCTTTTTCAAGGGAAAACTACGGAAATAAAGTTTATTCAAAATTTTGTTGTTAGAGACATGTTTTACAATAAAATATTTTATTCTGGGAACTCACCAACTTGTCGTCTTTGTCGGTCTCGTTTGTTGCAAACGGTAAAAAGTATGTTGTAGTCAGTTCTGTCAAAATACTGGAACGGATTCTTTATCCGCGGCATTAAAAACAATTTCAACTTGAAGGACCAGTTCGCTCGTACATCTCATCCAAGTCAATCGATACAACAAAACCGCTTACGTTCGAGACAGAAGATACCAAGTACAGTATTGTGTAGTGAGCAATAGGCCTCGAAAATTAGTGAACCAAACGAACAAAAGCTACCGCCGACACGAAAGAATACAATTGTTGTGGACTTCAGGCAGTGCAAAATTCGATCTTCGATACGAGAACTTGAAGGTTTGCTCAAGGAGCAAATGCATCTTGACATTAAACGTGTGCATTTGCTTCAATGTAATAAGACGAATAATGTTGTTTACATCCAGTTTTATAAAGAGTTGGATGCAATTCCATTCGCAAAAGACAATAACAATGTGCACTGTGTGGAGCACGAGAACATTAAGTACAACATTCCAGTATATATGGAAGATAGTGCTATAGAAGTGCGTGTGCATGATCTTCCCTTAAGCGTCACCGATTCATATATTCGCAAAACTACACAGAAAAAAATAATGAATTCTACAGGTAACAGAATTCTACAAACAATATAAGTCACAACTACTAAATTTTTAAAATGACGCAATATTCCATTCGCACAGAATTTTACATGGTCCGAGTGTAATTTGCACTCCGCTACCAAGTGCCGCTGTATGGATTTATATTTATCAATTATTCACTGAACAGATATGAGTTCTGCAGTCCAGTCGAGTAACCGATGTGCTTGTGATCTCATGTTTCTCGGTTCAAGTCGCACTGCTGCTATCGATTTTTTGTTTTTTTATTTCATTCGAATTCAAGCCATGTAATGTTCAAATCACACAATTTTACATGTTCTTGAATAAAAATTTGTGTGAAATATGACGCTCCATTTATGTGCATCTTATAAGATGTCAAATTACAAGATTTTTTCGAACTGTGTATGTCCCAATACGAAGAGATTCTCTCTATGGAAAAAGAAAAGTGGAAGAATTTTTTCCCTGGTATTCTAAATGGCGTACGTTTATTACGCATACACTTGAAGAAGCCTATACCTTCTTATGTGATGTTTGGTCAAGATACAAGAATTCCGTGCAAATCACTTGTTACCTATGACAATGGATGGCCACATGTCAATATTGCCAAAAAGCTGTTCACTACGGTAAGCCATGTGATAAACTGGACAAGGAGACAACTACACCAAAGAACAACGGTGCTTCCTTCACACCAACCCCAACCAACCCCAGTACACCTGTAACAGCCACCAACAACAATGAAGCATCCCCTTCAACGAAACCATCAGTATCCCCTATAGAACAAAGTACACCAGCTGCAGTTAACAACTTACCCTCCAACCAACTAGCAACTTCAACCAATGTACGAGGTCTGTTCAAAAAGTACCCGGAACTCTCATTTTTCTAAAAAAATATTTATTTATTCGTCTACATCTATATGGTCCCCTTCAAAGTAATCCCCCCTAGATATAATACACTTATGCCAGCGTTTTTTCCAGTCTTCGAAACAACCCTGATAGTCACTTTTTGTAATGCTCTGTAGCACTCTCAGCGATTCTGCCTTTATCTCTTCAATCGATGAAAAACGCTGTCCTTTCATGGGTCTCTTCAACTTTGGGAACAGGAGCGATATCTGGTGAATAAGGAGGTTGGGGCATGATTAAAGTCTTAAAAGTCGTTTTTTTATCAAAATTCAGTAGTTTTGGAACGAATTTTGCTGCCACTCGTTTCATGCCCAAAACTTTTGAAAAAATATGATGGCATGAGCCAACTGATATGCCAAATTCATCAGCAACTTTTCTAATAGTGATTCGGCGATCATCCATAATCATTTTTTCCACTTTTCCCACATTTTCATCGATTATTGACGTGCTGGGTCGACCGGAGCGTTCGTCGTCTTCAACGTCTTCGCGGCCATCTTGGAAACGCTTATACCACTCGTAAACATTTGTTTCTTTTCATAGCAGACTCACCGTAGGCTCTCTGTAACATTTCCCACACTTGGTTACACTTTATTTCATTTTTCACGCAAAATTTAATACAAATTCTTTGACTCTTCAATTCTTCCATTGTTTAAACTAACAAAAATCGCCGAGCTCAAAAAAACACGTCTACACCAGCCGCTACAAGACAAAATGTAAACAATGAATACAGCTGAAAATTTCACCATACATTAGGGACATATGTACCAACACAATAAAAAAAAATTTTGACCACCGGACTCACCAGACGCGCGCAATTAAAAAATTCCGGGAACTTTTTGAACAGACCTCGTACAACAAGGCGCATCTACAGCAACTCTCAACGAGCCCAAGACTACGATCAACAAGGAAAACGGAAATCACACACAACACAGACGATGAAGAAATGGATGATGAGATAAGGCGCGGACGAAGTGACCCCCGATCCTCGTTGGATGGAAATGTAAATTCATCTCCCCCTAGAAAAAGGGTGACAACGAGCCAATAGAAAAAAAAATTTAAGTAACAAAAATGTAAGCCAATCGGCCACGTAAAGCTTTTACGCAAAATGGTCAGAATACAAATTTTATTATAAAAAAAAACCTGAAGGACCGCGCAGATGCGCAAACCGAACCAAACATGCGATACTATGATGAGAAAAGATGTTTTACCGCCCTTTTGATTTATTCCTTTAGCGTTCAAAATAACCTCTTCCGAACCGAAACAAATTCCGGATCTCGATATTTGTCTACATATCATCTTATAAAATCAAAAATTATTTCACGAAATAAAAGAAAACTAATTTTCATACATTTTCAAATGAACAGTTCTTGTAACAGATCCTAAAATTCTACAATATAATTGGAAAAAAAGAAAGTTTCGAAGAATGAAACTTAGATGGCGCGTCAGGTAAAATTAGTTTTACATTAGATTGCCAATTCTTGAAGTCCTTTCTTTTGAATCTAAGCTTATGAAAATCGATGCAGTCATCTCTGAGAAAATTGAGTTTTATAGACGTAGCCGCTATCCTCTTGAAGTGGTTTGGAGCACACGAGCAAATTCTCGGTGCGTTTTTGGTCATATTTGGTCATGAACTAACCAACATCTACCGAATTGAAGAGTTATACTGCTGTTTGAGTGTATTTGATTCGATTTTTCCGTGTCATGTAAAAAAACAAGTGCCTGAAATTGAACTTTTCATACTCATCAGCTTGTAGTTCCGAAACCGTCGTCGTCGTCGAAAGTCGTATCCGAATCAAATTCGGTAGAGTTGTAAAGTTTGAACTTAAGCTTATGAAAATTGGATAAAAAGTCTCTGAGAAAATTGAGTGCCATTCATTTTGCACATTTTACCTCGAAACTCCGGAACCGAAAATCGGATTCTTATGAAATTCAATAGCAGGCTATGGGTCTACAAGGTCTTTAATCTGAATCGAGTGCACGTTTTTTACAAATTTTTCCCCGTTAGTCTCGAACCGGAAGTTCGATCCGAATAAAATTCAATAGACCTTTCATTTGCATCTAAGTTTACGAAAATCGGTCCAGTCTTCTTTGAGAAAGACGAGTACACATTATTGTTACATACACACACAAACATTTTGCGCACTCGACGAACTGAGTCGAATGGTATATGACACTTGGCCATCCGGGCATTGGTTAAAAAGTTATTGGTGTTCGAAATCGTAGTGTATTTTGGCATAGTATTTTGTGTATTTTGAGATAATAACATTGATAATAATTCATTACAGTATTGCTACTCAAAGTATTGTCCATCGTTATCCATAACATTTTGCCATCTTTGCGGTAAACATCGAATACCATGTTGGAAAAACTTTTGAGATGGAAACATTTTAGAAATGGAAAGGAAAAATATATGTATGGTAAAGAGTAAGCCGATTTCAAAGCAGAAATATTTCTTTTAGTGATATAAATAATTGTTTTCCCACACTGAACTATGTTTTCTGTGTTTATACAAAACATATCATTGTTGAAAGAAGTTGTAAGACAACACATCATTAATCAAACCAAATCATAAACACTCAACATCGTTTATTAGATTGTTAACATCTCCATGTGTCATTAATAAAATACACCATCCAGAAAGAAAGACGGCCACAGAGAATCTTCCGTGGATCCCACGCATCAAACCGGTCGTTCGCGGTGAGTTCCGTTTGTTTTGAGCGGGTGGCGATAAATCTCGAGCGAAGCGTTAAACGTTCTCGTCGGATTAATTGACCAGGACCAGATGAAATCTGGACAGGCACTAGCGCCAAGTATCGCACGTAATAAAGCTAGTACCTAATTGATCGTAAAATGGATGGAAAACGTAGGCGTTCTCATTACTACGCGAGTGCAAAAAGTGGTGCATATACATATATTCAAAACTTTTCTTTGAGTAGCTCAGATTGACATAGGAGCTCGCATTCCACTTAACCCGAGAACATAATCCATGCGTTTAATATAATATGATCGCATCAAAATATTGTCACCCGAAAGTGCATGAGTGTCAGTATGAAATTTTCTTGTCAACAAGGAAACGCCATTTGTTCAAATATTTAAAAATTTGTTTTTCTAGAACTGCTGCGTCGTGTTGCACAATTCGTTCAGGCTTGTAATTTAAATGCACTTCAATGTTTTCCAATTTAATTACCCTTTACGTAGTTTTTATTGGGCGAGTACCTGGAATGATCCCTAATATCGATATGATCATACTACTAGTATTTAAACGAATTTGTACGCTAAAAGTTGGCCGCAATAGATTTTGTTAAAATAGTTCAAATTCACCTAAGGAATGTAATAACCAAGACTTCATTTTGCTTACAAACTAGACAATTTGAATTACGATTCAATATTGCTTAGTCGTTTCGCCTTGAGTAAGCAAATCTTCTTAATTCATATCAAGGATTATAAATAACTAACGAAACAGAAGTGAGTCGATAGCTCAATTGCAAGAATACCGAAAAGTACGGAACAAAATGTATCCGAGGCCCAGCCGAAGACGTTGTAAAAACAAAAATTGAAAGAAAAAATCTTCTCTTTTGTCGCACCCACAATTTGAATATTTCGTCAATTTTATCTCGAGTTATTTTTATCGTGGCCGGTATTACGAGCGTCCGAATCGCGTCCGAGATTGTCGCTATATATCACGATCCATTTTTATGAATGAATCGTTCTATTACTTAACCTTAAATGGTTTGCGCTCACAGAATGGTTGACGGGTAAAGAAATAGCAGTGGGGCGAATTCTTACCGGCACACACTCGAACTTCATCACTGTCGGAAGATGTACAATTGCTATGACAACTGTCCGTTCGAGATTTTGTTTCTTTCTGCTTTCATTACATTTTGCTCGGATGCACGGTTAAACAGATTGCATCGCATTCCTGGTGCAACCATTTTGTCTATTTGTTCGTCGTAAGCTTTGATCTTATCCGAATTGGATAGTGACCAACTCATTTCATTCTTTTTGATCGTCTATTTAGTACAAAACTGTCAAAAACTATAGATCAGAAACCAATTGAAATGTTTCCCCATGTTGGGGCGGCTCGAAACAGCGTCTGTTCTCCATGTTAGGAGCGGCTGATTACCGTCGTTGTGACTCTAAACAGTGCTGACACGATGGCCCTCCGGCGAGACAGGAGGTTGGTACAGGCCTAACAAGCCGCCCGGAAAACACTTGTTACGAATAATCAGGATATAAATACGACTCGGAATAATCGGCAAAGACCTACGCGACGAAATAAGGAATACAATTGGAAGCTGGGCACATGAAACTGCAAATCGCTTGGTTTCCCAGGGAACGACCGAATGCTCCATGATGAGCTTCAAATCCGCGGCTTCGATGTCGTAGCACTGCAGGAACTTTGTTGGACGGAACAGAAGGTGTGGAAAAGTGGGCATCGAGCGGCTACCTTCTACCAGAGCTGCGGCACAATCAACGTTCTAGGAACTGGATTTGTAGTGTTGGGCAAGATGCGCCAGTTCGTGATTGGGTGGCAGCCAATCAGTGATAGGATGTGCGTATTAAAGATCAAGGGTCGTTTCTTGAATTACAGCATCATCAATGTGCACTGCCCACATGAGACGAAACCCGATGACGAGAAGGAAGCATTCTACGCACAGCTGGAACGAACCTACGACAGCTGTCCACGGCGGGATGTAAAACTCGTCATCGGCGACATGAATGCTCAGGTAAGCCGGGAGGCAATGTATAGGCCTGTGATCGGGCTGGAGAGCCTGCACGAGGTAACAAACGACAACGACCAACGATGCGTGAACTTTGCAGCCTCCCGACTAATGGTAGTCCGAAGCACCTTCTTCTGCCGCAAAGATATCCACAAAGCCACCTGGAGATCACCTGATCAACATACGGAAAATCAAATCGACCACGTTCTCATCGACGGGCGATTCTTCTCCGACGCCATCAATGTCCGCACCTACCGCAGTACCAACATTGATTCTGACCACTACCTTGTTGCAGTTTGTATGCGCTCAAAACTATCGACGGTGCACAACACTCGTCGCACAGGAACGCCGGGACTCAATCTCGAGCAGCTACGTAGCGTCCGTACTGCAGAGGAATACCCGCAACACCTGGAGCAAGTGCTACCAACGGAAGAGCAGCTTGGCGCGGCGACTCTTGAAGACAGCTGAAGGAATATAAGGTCCGCCGTGAGTAGCACAGCTGCAACCGTTCTAGGTACGAGGTTATCGAATCGAGGAAATGACTGGTTTGACGGCGAATGTCTGCAGTTGGTCGAAAAGAAAAATGCAGCAAGGGCGAGGATGCTGCCACACCGCACTAGAGCGAACGAGGAACGATACAGACAGGCACGGAACAGACAGAACACGGTTTTCCGCGCCACCACGGAAAAAGCGCCACCAGGAAGACCAAGATCGCTGTACCGCGCAAATGATACACGGAAATTCTATGAGAAGGTGAACCGCTCACGTAGAGGCTTCACGCCACAGGCCGAAATGTGCAGAGATACCAGTGGTAACGTCTCACGAACGAACGTGAGGTGATCGACAGGTGGAAGCAGTACTATGACGAGAATCTGAATGGCGAAGCACAGAATACAGAGAACGACACAGGAATCAATCTGGGTGCACGCTCAGCCGACGACAGATTCCCAGCACCTGATCTGTCGGAGATAAGTTAGGAGATCGGCAAGCTGAGAAGCAACAAAGCCGCGGACAATGACCAGTTGCAGGCGAGCTGCTCAAACATGGAGGAGAGGCACTGGCTAGAGCGCTGCACTGGATGATTTCTAAGATTTGGGAGGAGGAGATTCTACCGCAGGAATGGATGGATGGAGTCTACAAAAAGGGCGATAAGCTAGACTGTTGCAATTACCGCGAAATCACATTGCTGAAAGCCGCTTACAAGTGCTCTCCCAAATACTTTGCCGTCTTCTATCACCAATAGCTAAGGAATTCGTAGGGCCTTACCAAGCGGGATTTACTGGAGCCCGCGCCACTACGGATCACATATTCGCGATAAGACAAGTACTCCAGAAGTGTCGTGAATACAACGTACTCACGCATCACCTATTCCTTTACTTCAAAGCGGCATACGACACAATCGATCGAGAACAGCTATGGCAGATAGTGCACGAATACGGTATCCCGGATAAACTGACGCGATTGGTCAAAGCAACGATGGATAGAATGATGTGCTACGTCCGAGTATCTGGAATGCTCTCGAGTCCCTTCGAATCTCGGAGAGGGCTACGGCAAGGTGATGGACTCTCTTGTATCTTGTTCAATATTGCCTTTGAAGGTGTGATTCGAAGAGCGAGGATAGACACGAGTGGCACGATCTTCCGAAAGTCCGTACAACTTTTTGGTTTCGCTGACGATATTGATATTGTAACACGTAACCTTGAGAAGATTACGGAAACCTACATCGAACTGAAGCTAGGCGTATGGACTGGCCATAAATGCGTCGAAAACAAAATACTTGAGAGGAAGAGGCTCTAGAGAAGGAACACTACGCCTCCCACCACGAATATTGATAGACGGTGACGATATTGAGGTGGTTGACGAGTTTGTGTATTTGGGCTCACTGGTGGCCGCCGACAATGACACCAGCAGAGAAATTCATAGACGTATTTTGGCAGGGAATCGTGCGTACTTTGGACTCAGAAAAACCCTTCGATCGAGAAAAGTACGCCACCGCACGAAATTGACCATCTACAAAACGCTCATTAGACCGGTTGTTCTCTATGGCTACGAGACCTGGACTATGTTGGCAGAGGACCAACGCGCCCTTAGTGTTTTCGAAAGAAAGGTACTGAGAACCATCTATGGCGGAGTGCAGATAGAAGATGGAACGTGGAGACGGCGTATGAATCACGAATTGCAACAGCTGCTAGGAGAACCATCTATCGTACGGACAGCTAACATCGGACGTCTACGATGGGCTGGGCATGTCATAAGGATGCCAGACGACAACCCAGTGAAAATGGTTCTTGAATCAAATCCGACTGGTACAAGAAGAAGAGGAGCGCAGCGAGCAAGGTGGATCGATCAAGTGGAGGGTGATATCAGAAGCATCCGTTCCTTGTGTGGCTGGCGACGAGCAGCCATGGACCGAGTTATGTGGAGACGTATGCTTGATACAGAAAAGGACACCCCAGGCCTATAGCTGTTAGGTAAGGTAAGTATTTTCTAGAGCTGAATTGTTAAACTCATTATCTTATAATTCCGCAACCGAAGGTTGGATCCGGATAAAGTACAATAGCAGGCTATTGAACAGTGAGGCATCAAGGAATACGAAAGCAGAATAAATTGTCTTAAGTGACAATTTTCCAAAAAGCATTTGTATGAGCACAACTTTACACGCATCGCCAACAACTAGCTTATTTGGATACAGCCCAAAAAAAGAATCTTTAGCAAAAAGCAACTAGTTGGAAACTTGAATTTGAGACCAACAGCTAGTACTGTTAGTTGCATAGTCTATAAGGTTACTGTTCCAAAGCCCTGAATAATTTTTGATGCAGTACCACATTTTTATTCTATTTAACGATATATTTAATAAGGCACACCGCTTTAGCTCTTAGATTTTGTTTTGTGGGTCTGCGGGAAACACCCCCAGGCTATGAAGATCCGGTGGGTGGCCCGCATGTTTGTCACCGACTGGAGCGGCCTTCCATGGACGATGATGTTGATGTTACGGAAGAGAATATAAGAAATATAGATAAGTATATGTTGTGGAAAACGGAGTAGAAAACCGAGGTATGGGAACGAAATGATTAAGAACGACAAAGATCTAATTAGTTTACTTCGAAATAAGGAAGAGACGAAGGAAGAGACGAAGGAAGAGAGAGCGGTAAAACTATTGCGTCAAAATGATCTTGATGTTTCAGGTCCAGAGCGCAGCTCCAATTCCAGCATCGAAAATTCAGTTCGATAATGAATCAATTGCGGGACGTTCGCAGCGCCAGTTTCCCGTCAAGGAAGATAGATAGCGTCATCATGATGCTGGTCCTTTAGAACAAAATACAACGAAAAGTGGAAAACAATGGGGAACATTATGTAAAATCAGCCCTTTTAACAATCCTAATACCAAGCCTAAAATAGTTACGCGGAGCACCAAGCCTGAAAAAAGTTTGAACGGTAATTATGAGCTATCATAGCTCAGTTATTACTTGACCAATTTCGATAAATTTTACACCCTCGAATTTTGTGAAGTTTGTAAATTATTTTAAGTATATCATTATTGACGAAAAAGTTTAGGAAAAAGTAATGAAAATCTGATTTTTCCCGTTCCAAGTTTTATTTTCAAGCTCGAAATATGCCCTATCTGCATTCATGCGGCACCTCCATCGCGAATAGGATATTGAGAACATCAACTTTACCGAGTCATAACTTTTTTTTTAGTCAACCGATTTTCGAAATTTGTTCACCATTGGAAAGGTACTACTTCCAGAAATAAATTGCACCGAAAAACACGAAAAATAGGGTTGTCCACCTATAGTTATAATGAAAAAAAGTTGAGACTTTTTACAATGATCTCTATATATTTCGAATTGCATAGCGATGACCTTTATATTTTTACACATCATTCGATTGCTAGTGATACCAGCTACAATTTTCGCCCAACTATCATTCTTGCACTATCAAAAGAAAACCTTAAAAAATCGATGAATTTATAAATTATATAAATTTTTCATTTTTTTCACATGTTTGTATATAACTAAAAAATTGAAGCAGTGATATGTTATTTTATCTACTTCAATATATTGAAATCATTACCAGAAACAATGTATTGATGAACAAAATTATATATCCGTTTTAAGAATCTCAAGAAATTTGGTACAAATACAGAGAATTTCTATTATTGGGAAAATTTTGCCAAACAAAATAAAAATAAAACTTTTAAATTATATGACATATATATTTTTATTGTTTTAGTTGGAAATTTATTATGAACAAAATTTACAAAAAAAACTGAAACTTGGATTTCACTGACAATCTTAAAAATTCTGGTAAATATACCTAAACTCTAAAAATAATTAAATTTTTGTATTTCACAAAAGATCTAAACAATTTTTATTCACAACCCAAACGCAATTGAAAAACTATGAAAATTCTGATTTTGTTTTAGGTTTGCCGTAGAAATTTGAAAAAATAGGTAGAAGATCGGAAATTTTAAAATTTTCGAGTTATATTGCATTGCACAGTGGTCCGGATCCACAATTTATTTTTCACCTTTCGTATTAGGTATTTTTTAACTTTGTAAAAACCAATTTTTTGGTGACTGTCGCATTCAGGTAGCGTTTTCTGAACAGAATTTATAAGCAAAACTAGTTCAAAAATGTGTTATTTTTAAACTGTTATATCTAATATAGAGGCAAACGAAAAAAATTCCGTTTCTTGCATTTGACAGAAAATATTTTCGAGCATGATTAATTTCGACTTTCTTGCGCTTCCTTACCGAACGTCGAGATCATGAGTCATCTCGAATTTTTTTTTTAAATCTACTCACTGGAATATTGAATTTTAAGATTTCCGAAATCGATCGTCGCGATTTAGTGATTTTTTGTTTTAAAAAACCTTATTGTTTCTGCCAATTCTAAGATATTCGGAATTGAAAAAAAAATTGTTGATTTCGGAAAATTCATGTAAATCGGTGATTTTTCAAAACGGTTATGTGCCCTAGCACAAGCAAGGTCAATTCCCGAATGACATCCAATGTCAGCCGGCACCTACCGCTTTACGCAATTAAAGATGATCCCAAAATATTGGCAGTGCAGGGTTTCATTCAGTAAAAAGCATTCAAACAGAGAGGTTGTTTTTCGAGACGAAGACAACTGTAAGCTGCAGTTAGATAACCTGTTGGATGCTGCAAAACCAATACTCGAGGCGATTCCAGTTTCGGAAGTACCTGGAATAGTGGAAATTACTTCACTGAGAAAGATTCGCATTCAGCTGCTGAAACTGAATTTTTGATTGATTTCTGTAATTGAATGCTAAAACGGATTTCCTAGTCTTATTTAGTCCACCTGAATTTTGAATTTATTTTCAGGTTTAGAATTTAGTTGCAAAATTCTGTTTTATAATTTAGTTCCAAAATTCAGAGCCTGGAACTGAATTTCAAAACTAAATTCAGTTTCGGAATTCAAAATCAGAATTCATTTCTAGAACTAGATTGCAACTGTTTAGTTCTTGAGCTCAGGTTCAGTTTCTGAATTCCGTAAATCGGTTATTTTTAAAACTATTAATATATTTCCAAAGGACTATACAACATTATTGTGTTTGGATGGTCCTTTTGTCTAGAATACGACTTACTTTACTATGGGATGACGCCTTTTCAAAATTTATCCTCTGAGAGTGCTGAGTTTTGGATCGTGAATATCTCTTGTTGTATCATAACGTAATAACACGACATAATCACAAATAGTTCAAAATTAAATCTTTTCTGAAATGTTTGGGTATCAACGAGTACCACAGAGGAAAACTAATGACGCATTCCTCGTAACTGGATAGGTATAAAAGGTTAACACATGAAGTATTTGCAGTTGCAGCTTGTAGTTGGTTGAGCAGGAAGTAAAGAAAGTGCACCATTCCGGTTGGTTCACGACCAGAGCTCAGTTCCAGTTCCATCATACAGCTAGTGGTCGTTTGTATTGGAGCAAAATACGAAAAGTGAACAACGATGGGGAGCATTATACTAAATCAGCCCTTTTAATTGCTCCAAATGTTATGTAAAGAACTATAAAGATCGCTTGTTTGCAAATCGGAGACAACCATCAGAATAATTTAATTAGCTTTGTGCAGTTTTCGCAGTGCGAAATTCACACCAAAAGAGTGCGAAAGAAGCCATCATTTGACTGCATCGCAATCGAGAAAAATGCTCCGAACAGTGTTTAATATCGTAGAAAACTTCACAATTTGGCCCATCAGAATGTCAGAAATTTGACTCGTACAGCAATTTGATAGTTTATTTCACTGAAATATGCAAATCCGAAATGAAATAATTCGCATTAAAATTCTGTATTTTGCTATGCTTTTACTCTCATTTGTTCCGCGTTATTTAATTTTCTGGTGCAGAATATTTGTCGCCAATAAGCCAATTTTCAGTATAAATGAATCGTTACAATTCACACAATCAACTAATATGAACGATTATCTTTTTATTTCGTATTCACGACCTCTAGTTATATCTGTGACATTACTCACCCGCCTTTTTATTTAGGGGTGCAAATTCAAAATATGTTAAATCAAACAGCACAAACAGTGGTTTCGAACACCTACTGATCTGCCAATCTGAACAGATTTTCTATTTCATTAAAGCAGCTTTAAGGAAATATTTCCACGCATCAATTCATGTAGATATAGCTGTGTACATCATATAATTTGTGGCAAAAAATTAAATTAATGATAACCTATTTCTAATTTTACCGGTTTCAAAAGCCACTTTTATGGCTTCCCTTAACAAAGACGACAATTTCGTATACATAAGATCGCAACCGATGTGCACTCTGTGCGGCCCTTCAATTCCTTAGAGACGATTGTTATGAGCATCAGCAGGTGGACCTTCTGCTGATTTACTTTATGCGTCGTTCGTCTCGCATAAGAGGCATTCTTCGAAATATGTTTGCTGACCTTGAACATCGAATTGCTGAACATTATGGATCAGCACCGATCATCACCAATCACCTTTTTAAAGTATTCAAAATTCTCAAGAAACTTTTCTCGTAGATGCAAATAAGTACAAAAACCGGATGCTCAAATATTCAAAACAAAAATTCACGGTGGTTTTGACAGTAGTTGTGTAGTCCAACATCGACACTTCGAACATCAGGGCTGCTCTTGCAGACCTTCTACCAGAGGAGTCGAACTTAGGCATCTTGATGATAGGAATCATCCAAGTCTCGGATATGTCTGGAAGTAAAGGCAAAGGTCGTTTACCATTTACAATCCGAACCGGATAAAGTAAAGTTAAGAGAAGTTGTCACATTCTGCCTAAGATGCCAAAGATCGACTCCGCTAATAGAAGGTAAAAGTTTAAATACGAGAAGCCTCCTTATTTAAATGACCCTAGTCGCGTCTCACTTTTCCGCACTTTATCTTCACATTTTATAACAGATCGGCTGAAAAGTTCGTATCGTTTCTATGAGAGGGCGCCACTAGAATTAAATCCATACCATTTTCAGTTAGTACCAACCTTCAAAAGACACGTGTATAAATTTGAGAGCTGTCTGATTATTAGTTTGTGAGATATTGCATTTTGAGTGAAGCTACTTTTGTTATTGTGAAAAAAAATGGAAAAAAAAGAATTTCGTGTGTTGATGAAACACTACTTTTTGATGAAAAAAAGTGCCGCCGATACCAAAAAATGGCTTGATGAGTGTTATCCAGACTCTGCACCGGGCGAAGCAACAATTCGTAAGTGGTTTGCAAAATTTCGTACTGGTCATATGAGCACCGAAGACGATGAACGCAGTGGACGTCCAAAAGAGGCTGTTACCGATGAAAACGTGAAAAAAATCCACAAAATGATATTCAATGACCGTAAAGTGAAGTTGATCGAGATAGCTGACACCCTAAAGATATCAAAGGAACGTGTTGGACATATTATTCACGAATATTTGGATATGAGAAAGCTTTGTGCAAAATGGGTGCCGCGTGAGCTCACAATCACAATGTCACAAGTCGATGAAAACCATGCTGAAATTGAACGAATTGGGCTTCGAGTTGCTCCCTCATCCACCGTATTCTCCAGATTTGGCCCCCAGTGATTTTTTCCTGTTCTCAGACCTCAAGAGAATGCTCGCTGGTAAAAAATTTAGAAGCAATGAAGAGGTAATCGCTGAAACTGAGGCCTATTTTGAGGCAAAGGACAAATCGTACTACAAAAATGGTATCGAAGATCGCTATAATCGCTGTATCGCCTCTGATGGCAATTACGTTGAATAATAAAAACGAATTTTGGCAAAAAAATGTGTGTTTCTATTAAACGATACGAACTTTTCAGCCGAACTGTTAAATGAACAAAATATTTTCCAAACAAGATCTTTTTTATATGGAATTACAACTAAGTTGAAAAATGTTCACTAAAAATACCTAGTTTATGAAGTGCATTTCTCATGAGTTTTTGAATGAACTATAGATACTTTTTGTCCACGCTTGGCGACTCAAATTCGATTTTAGTCTATTTTTTAAATCGCTGTGCAATTTGTATTTTTGAGACGGGTACGACAAGTAAGTTATTGAATTTAATGTCATATAAATTCCCAACTTCAATTTAGATTCTAAAAACGATTTGTTGTAGATTTTCAATTTGATCGGTCTTATCCCCTACACAACCTCACAACTTTTTTGCTTTTGCTTGTTCATTCATGTTCATTATTCATTTTCACGTCTTTCACTCATGTCTCTGACATTACTCTCCCGCCTTTTTGCTTTTCTTACATAGAAAGGCTATGCAATTAATGTAAAAACCTACTTTTGAACGGAGGCCCGGAGGGCCGAGTGTCATTTACCATTCGACTCAGTTAAGTTAATTCAAGTTTGAAAGAAAAAATTTTGACAACATCTTCTAGTGATGTTTTTGAAAATATAAGTAATATGAGAAAGCCATCACTACACCACTAGGTGGATTAAAAAAGGTTTTTTGTTTAGATTATAGAAGATTTAACCTTGTGATCAATGGCCTCTCAGACCTAAACTTTCGGTACCTTACGTTCCGAATTGTGAACCGAAGGCTGCGTGAAAAGCATCGACAAACTCATTACGCTGTTCCCGACCTGTACATTCGCAAGAAAAATTTCCTTGTTATTCGATATTTATGAAAACTTGCGCGCCATAGATATTCTGGGTTTCTAAAAACTGACCTACCATTGATATTTATATTTTCGTTTCCATCACTTGTAACTAGAAACTCCTATATAAACTCCTCCTCGAAACGCATTTACACAGATTTTTTATGTGAGCAATACTATGTTATGTTAATAAACTTCTAAAATTGAAATAATTGACCAAACGCAATGAACAATAACGCTTTTTCGTAATGTAATGATTATTTTAACCTTTATCATATAGAAAATATATGCATCCGCTGTGAAAACCGGCTTTTGAAACGAGGTCCTGAGAACCGAGTGTCATATACCATTCGATTCAGTTCGGCGAAGTTGCAGAACGTGTGTGTGTGTGTGTAAGTGATGAAAATATGTACTCGATTTTCTCAGAGTTGGCTGAACCGGTTTTCACAAACTTAGGCTTAAATAAAAGTAATAATAGTCTAATAGAAACCCTATTGATTTCTTTCCTGGATCCGACTTCCAAACCGTCATTTAGAGCGACGTTACAAAACAGGAATTAATTCTTCTATAAACGGCTCGAAACTATTTCAATTTGTAGATTATGATAGTTGCTATCTAAACGAACCGACTTCGGCTGTTCCAGCTCCCAACTGCCGGTTCCGGAAGTACCGATAGCTGAACCGGTTTTGAAAAACTTGGACTAAAATGGAAGGTCCCATATAACGCTATTGAATTTTATCCAGATCCGACTTTCGGTTCACGAACTAGATTGTGCTGAGAATTTCAAACCGTTGCGTCACTCAGAGCGAAGGTGTAGAGAATGGGAAATTTAGCATAACTGTGTACAAAGGTTATGTTAGTTTATGCTCAAATTAACTTTCTAGTTTATTCAAGTTTCAAATAATTATTTTTTGAAGAATCGTCTAATGATTTTTTTGATAATGTAAATAATATAAGAAAGACATCATTACACCACTAGGCGAATTAAAACAGGTTTTTACTGATCATAATGGTAGCCATTTGCAGATTTTTTTTCAAACATTTACATTCTGGTAAAAAAAAAATATAGCCTAACGGTGGCCCCATTCATTTCAGCTCCAGTAGTCATCTCACCATTCTCATCTCAGGTACATTAACTTGGAATTATCGTTTTGCTATAACGGCAGTATCGCACAACTGTCGAACTATTTTTCCGCGGTATTGCTTCTTGAAGCCGAAGCGAAGATAATGTAATCGATTTTATCACAATTCGCTGATTGAAAGTTGAGTAATCCGCAAATTAACATGGCGACTTTACTATCGAGATCGCTGTCGGTACAAGAACCCTGTTCCTAAAAATATTAAACAAAATTTTTCCTCGCATCTGCTTTCTCTCTTACGTTACCTTCAATTTGATCAATTTGTGACCGAAGTCTATACAGGCAATACGCAAAATTTCTTTCGAATTATTTTCGTTAGAAAATAGCTGCGTGGTGTCAAGCGAAAATGTTGTCTAGTCAAATTTCGGCCAAACTAACGTATATTTCGACAGTTCGGCAAACGCATTTGCTGATTTCGGGATAATTGTTAATCACCGATGAGTTCAGCACAAGATTTTTCCAAATCAATACTAAAAATCTTGCATCCGCTTCAACCCATGATTACAACCCGGAAGCACATAATATCTCGCTCACTGATTGGAACCAAACAACAATGAAACAATTCATACCTTCTCTGATAAAAATAGCTGCACCACCCTAATTCACATTCTAACAGTACATACATTTAGGCAATTCCCATGCTAAATGCGCAGTCGCAGTCGGTAAGTAAAATAAAGCTCTTCGCATATTCCGACAAGTTCAATGCTTTCATCGCATTGCTCAACAAAGTTTCATAGAATAGCTATAATATTAAGTAGGCAATCTGTAGTGGGTCATACATTCATACACATATGTCATACGGAACCGAAACATAGAAACGATAACTCATGGCTGCATCAAACTGACTTCTAGTTCACAGAACTTGTTAGTTTTTGGGCATATAAACCTTTTTCGGCACTACACTTTCGGAAGCATCGAAAGTAGTGAAGAAAACCTCCAAAAATAAAACTCACTTCGATTTCTCAGCGATTCTTAAACCGATTTTCACAGATTTTGGTTAAAAATAAAGTTCTTATTGTCTTGCTACTATGAAATTTCATCCGTTTCCGACTTCCGGCTCGGTTCTGCAGTTACAGGGCGATTAGTGTCAAAGCTATATAGAATGACAATGGCGTGCTCGCACGGAAGAAGTAATCACAACACGAACGGTGTTGAACATTTGTTCGCACCTCACGCGTATAGCTCTTGGCTCCTGGAAAAAATTTCTGGCTACCTAGAGTTTCATTGATTCAAGCCTTCAGTCTTTTTCAAGGCTACCTGAATCACTAACTGTCTTTTTTAAAGACTAACAATTAGTCAGCCTTTCTCAAGGCTATACAAAGAGTGATATTCTAATATAATCAGTCTTTTTCAAGACTAAGAAATTATTCAGCCTTTTTTAAGGCTAGCTATTCAAAGAACTATTCTTCAAACTAATCAGTTTTTATTAAGACCACCACAAAATCAGTCTTTATCGAGACTTTTCAAAACTAGGAGTCTAATCGAAGACTAATTTAGCCTAGTTAATTTAATTTCAAATTTCATTCATTTCAAAAATGCCTGCGTCCAACCGGAAAGGCAACAAGTCTAAGGCTAAAAATAATTCAATACGGAATAAATCACAATCCGTTATTCAACATTTTTCTAATAACATTCACGATCTTATAGAATCTGAATGTGAAAATAAAAGACAACGGACGGATTTCCCTTCCGTTGATCCTATGCCGTCAAACAATATTTACGAGATTCTTCCTGAATCCGATTGTAGCGACAAAGAAGAAAATTATTCTAAAATTCCCAAAATGTACGCTTCTCATTCTGGGAAGAAACAACAATCTATGCCACCAGTGACGGTGATGATTTCCGACTTCAAAGCATTCGGTACTGAGCTTTCTACTTTTCTCCCGGAAGTAAAAGTCTCATTTCAAATCGGACGAAGAGGAGAATGTCGAGTCTTGGTTGATGAATTGGAAGATTACGAACGTCTTATCCGATATTTGTCCGAGACACTTCATAAATTTTATGCATTTGATATAAAATCAGACAGACCCTTCAAGGCTGCCTTGAAAGGCTTATCAAATGATCAAAGTACTGATGAAATTAAAAATAAACTAAAAGAATTGCATGGATTTGCCCCTTCCCAAGTATAACTTATGAAAAAAAAAAAGCGAAAGGTACATTTAAACCACGCTCTGGAATTACCCATTAACTTTACCTAATACACTACAATCGAAATGACGTAAACAATTTGAAAGCTTTAGAAATAGTGCGTTTCATTTCCCACATTAAAATTCATTGGGAACATTATAAACCGCATAATGGTATTTCAAACTTAACGCATTGTCGTCATTGCCAAGACTTTGGCCATGGTGACTTCCAAACCGTCATTTAGAGCGACGTTACAAAACAGGAATTAATTCTTCTATAAACGGCTCGAAACTATTTCAATTTGTAGATTATGATAGTTGCTATCTAAACGAACCGACTTCGGCTGTTCCAGCTCCCAACTGCCGGTTCCGGAAGTACCGATAGCTGAACCGGTTTTGAAAAACTTGGACTAAAATGGAAGGTCCCATATAACGCTATTGAATTTTATCCAGATCCGACTTTCGGTTCACGAACTAGATTGTGCTGAGAATTTCAAACCGTTGCGTCACTCAGAGCGAAGGTGTAGAGAATGGGAAATTTAGCATAACTGTGTACAAAGGTTATGTTAGTTTATGCACAAATTAACTTTCTAGTTTATTCAAGTTTCAAATAATTATTCTTTGAAGAATCGTCTAATGATTTTTTTGATAATATAAATAATATAAGAAAGACATCATTACACCACTAGGCGAATTAAAACAGGTTTTTACTGATCATAATGGTAGCCATTTGCAGATTTTTTTTCAAACATTTACATTCTGGTAAAAAAAAAATATAGCCTAACGGTGGCCCCATTCATTTCAGCTCCAGTAGTCATCTCACCATTCTCATCTCAGGTACATTAACTTGGAATTATCGTTTTGCTATAACGGCAGTATCGCACAACTGTCGAACTATTTTTCCGCGGTATTGCTTCTTGAAGCCGAAGCGAAGATAATGTAATCGATTTTATCACAATTCGCTGATTGAAAGTTGAGTAATCCGCAAATTAACATGGCGACTTTACTATCGAGATCGCTGTCGGTACAAGAACCCTGTTCCTAAAAATATTAAACAAAATTTTTCCTCGCATCTGCTTTCTCTCTTACGTTACCTTCAATTTGATCAATTTGTGACCGGAGTCTATACAGGCAATACGCAAAATTTCTTTCGAATTATTTTCGTTAGAAAATAGCTGCGTGGTGTCAAGCGAAAATGTTGTCTAGTCAAATTTCGGCCAAACTAACGTATATTTCGACAGTTCGGCAAACGCATTTGCTGATTTCGGGATAATTGTTAATCACCGATGAGTTCAGCACAAGATTTTTCCAAATCAATACTAAAAATCTTGCATCCGCTTCAACCCATGATTACAACCCGGAAGCACATAATATCTCGCTCACTGATTGGAACCAAACAACAATGAAACAATTCATACCTTCTCTGATAAAAATAGCTGCACCACCCTAATTCACATTCTAACAGTACATACATTTAGGCAATTCCCATGCTAAATGCGCAGTCGCAGTCGGTAAGTAAAAAAAAGCTCTTCGCATATTCCGACAAGTTCAATGCTTTCATCGCATTGCTCAACAAAGTTTCATAGAATAGCTATAATATTAAGTAGGCAATCTGTAGTGGGTCATACATTCATACACATATGTCATACGGAACCGAAACATAGAAACGATAACTCATGGCTGCATCAAACTGACTTCTAGTTCACAGAACTTGTTAGTTTTTGGGCATATAAACCTTTTTCGGCACTACACTTTCGGAAGCATCGAAAGTAGTGAAGAAAACCTCCAAAAATAAAACTCACTTCGATTTCTCAGCGATTCTTAAACCGATTTTCACAGATTTTGGTTAAAAATAAAGTTCTTATTGTCTTGCTACTATGAAATTTCATCCGTTTCCGACTTCCGGCTCGGTTCTGCAGTTACAGGGCGATTAGTGTCAAAGCTATATAGAATGACAATGGCGTGCTCGCACGGAAGAAGTAATCACAACACGAACGGTGTTGAACATTTGTTCGCACCTCACGCGTATAGCTCTTGGCTCCTGGAAAAAATTTCTGGCTACCTAGAGTTTCATTGATTCAAGCCTTCAGTCTTTTTCAAGGCTACCTGAATCACTAACTGTCTTTTTTAAAGACTAACAATTAGTCAGCCTTTCTCAAGGCTATACAAAGAGTGATATTCTAATATAATCAGTCTTTTTCAAGACTAAGAAATTATTCAGCCTTTTTTAAGGCTAGCTATTCAAAGAACTATTCTTCAAACTAATCAGTTTTTATTAAGACCACCACAAAATCAGTCTTTATCGAGACTTTTCAAAACTAGGAGTCTAATCGAAGACTAATTTAGCCTAGTTAATTTAATTTCAAATTTCATTCATTTCAAAAATGCCTGCGTCCAACCGGAAAGGCAACAAGTCTAAGGCTAAAAATAATTCAATACGGAATAAATCACAATCCGTTATTCAACATTTTTCTAATAACATTCACGATCTTATAGAATCTGAATGTGAAAATAAAAGACAACGGACGGATTTCCCTTCCGTTGATCCTATGCCGTCAAACAATATTTACGAGATTCTTCCTGAATCCGATTGTAGCGACAAAGAAGAAAATTATTCTAAAATTCCCAAAATGTACGCTTCTCATTCTGGGAAGAAACAACAATCTATGCCACCAGTGACGGTGATGATTTCCGACTTCAAAGCATTCGGTACTGAGCTTTCTACTTTTCTCCCGGAAGTAAAAGTCTCATTTCAAATCGGACGAAGAGGAGAATGTCGAGTCTTGGTTGATGAATTGGAAGATTACGAACGTCTTATCCGATATTTGTCCGAGACACTTCATAAATTTTATGCATTTGATATAAAATCAGACAGACCCTTCAAGGCTGCCTTGAAAGGCTTATCAAATGATCAAAGTACTGATGAAATTAAAAATAAACTAAAAGAATTGCATGGATTTGCCCCTTCCCAAGTATAACTTATGAAAAAAAAGCGAAAGGTACATTTAAACCACGCTCTGGAATTACCCATTAACTTTACCTAATACACTACAATCGAAATGACGTAAACAATTTGAAAGCTTTAGAAATAGTGCGTTTCATTTCCCACATTAAAATTCATTGGGAACATTATAAACCGCATAATGGTATTTCAAACTTAACGCATTGTCGTCATTGCCAAGACTTTGGCCATGGTAATAAAAACTGTCATATGGACATACGGTGTTTGAATTGTGGTAAATCGTATTCTAAAGACGTTTGTCCAATGAATGAAACCACTGATGAATTTTCATGTTCAAATTGCTATGGAAATCATAAATCCAATTATTTGAAATGTCTTGTTCTTTGAATGTTAAGCAAAAAACAGGTACGCCTTCCAATTCGTCTACTAACGAAAACAATTTATTGACAGGTAGCTCGACCTCGTCATCATCATCTTCTAATGACAGTTACGCTTTGGTAACAGGTAGACAACTACCTCCTAATTCTTCTAATGTAAATAATCAAAACACAGGAACGCCTTCCAGTTCATC